>NC_060144.1:159157540-159407540 GCF_021461385.2 Schistocerca piceifrons | reverse complement strand
ATTTATTTCTCATCTTACTTAAAACTAATTTTACAATTTCATAAGCAGTTACAGTAGCACTTTCTTGATACATGTTCTTGAGTCGATGGATAGCTTGACAGACGTAGAATTCCAGGTCTTGAATAGAAACAAATTTATACATTCGACGCATCCAGGAGATTTTGTTCTTCCCTTTCAAGTAGACAATGGTGCCTATGTGACCAAGTAATTTAAGTGCAGTCACCATATCTTTATAGGATATGCCAGGATCATTCCAGTGAATTCCATGGTAGAAATGTGTTAATCACTTTGCTCTCTTTCTTGTCTTAGCACACCTCACTTGCTTGAAAGATCTTGGTGATGCATTGTTTGCAGAGGATGTCCCTATTATTCCAGAATCCTTTGTGTATGCTACAAACACCATATCCTTAAAAAGGAACTGTCTACACTCACCATCATAGAAACCCTGATCATCCGCCCTGAGCATCTGCAATGATGTTCAGACCATGCCACGTCATCGTGAAATGCTCTAGGTGTGGAGCAGTACCTATTCATTTATACAACTCTCTGCACAGCACCTGTGAGCAGTCAGTAGTTGATCACACGGTCATCTAGAACTAGAGCACACACGGCAGTGTGTTCTGGGAAATTTGTCGATGATTTAAATTTAATTCGTACATCTATAGGTCCCGACTCAGTTATCTCATTCTGTTTCGAGCAGTCAATTACGATGATCGGTGAAAGATCTTTGAACTTACGTGGCCCGAGTAGACACCCTCCTTCCTCTCCTTCAGCAATTTCACAGTAAGAATCACAAAACCTTGCATACATGCCATAAGCTAGACTGTAGGTATTTTGATTCCACTGCAAATGTAGATTGTCACGTGGATACAGCTCTGAATTGAGGCAGACTTTGGCATTAGTTAACTTGCAGTTATTGAATATGGTGGAATCATTTGCTATATTGCTTCTTCTATCAGTCTGAAATGCAAGTATGATGAATCTAAGTGTCTCTAGATGGCTGGAGGTTTTAATAGCCCAAGTATGTCTGTTCACAGTCGGTAACACAGGGTACTCGAAAATCTCCCATAAGCGAAATGTCGGTGACAGAAGTGTACCTGAATTCAGGATTTTTAAAAGCCTCAAACGCTCCTCATTTGATACACTGATGTGAGGCATTTACCATATTATCTTTGCTGGTGATGATCATATTCTCCTGTTGAGCTCCTTGAACATATGAGTTATTTTCCGTCGCACTCCGCACAAGAATGAGTTCCTGTTTAGCTTTCATAGTAATCCATCTCATGTCCTCAAAGTACCCCACAAGCATTTCTAGAGGTATGCAGGCTGTAAATCGCTTGTAGTCTGCAACTGCTCTATCCTCTGGATCGTCTCTGAAACATCCTGCATTTTCTAAACCATGCAAGTCTGCTGGTGATGTCGAGATGTATGTTTTAAGGGTTGACGTTATGCTGACATTGTGTGTGTGGTCGATCTCAGACCCGTTGAGTTCATAGATTATCTCGTGGAACAGGAATGCTTATGCGTTTACGTTTCAGCTTGGATCCTACTGTACCGCGGCCGCTGGTTTTGTTAAGTGGTACTTAAGATAAGTAAATAAATTAATGAAATCAAAGTGAAGTAGGAATTAGAAAATAAATGAAAAACTTGGTTTAGTTTAGAGAGTTATATACTGGCAAACAGCGGGCAGAGCAGAAGAGACAATGACCGTGAAGGCAGCAAGTTCAGGAGAAGCCATCGCCCTCCCCACATGAGCAGGTGCTGTCGATTCAGCCGTCAGGGCATCGCCCGACCGGCTCAGTTGTCGCATGTGAGCAAAGGCCCTCGCCTACATTCCAAGAGCCAATGACCGACCTTAAGAAGATTCTCCGAGAAGCTTTTCAACGTGACAGAAGAGGTAATGACCGTGAAGTCGTTCACCTCCAGTGAACTGAAGTGAATAAATACGCGAGACGCAGTGCGCCCGACAGACGAAGGAAGAAGAGAAGAGTAGCAGTAGTTTTCAGTCAGTTTCGGTGCTGAAGACCGTCATGCAAGAAGAGGCGACATCATACACAGGCGCACCAAGTCCGCCGCTGTAATGGAATAGCAAGCAGAAGCCTCGGCGCCAGAAGACAGAAGTTAAAAGGTATTTGAAGTCTGAATTTTACGTACCCGGGTGACTCGTGAGGACGGGAAGGAGACGGCCTCACATCAGCAGTCACCTGTGAGCTGGGATGAAGATCTGACAACCGAAGACTGGCAAGCGGGAGTCCGTTGTTCGAGTCCGGGACACTGGCCTTCCCCCGCCGCGCCGCTCCGCTGGCCGACGTGCAACACTGACACACGCGGCCGCTTAGAGAAGAGAAACACTGGGACGCCACATCCAAGGTATCACCGGCCGTTTACGACTTCGTTCTCAATAATTAAACGGGTCACCACGATGCGCGTCTCCAGTCAACTGGGCGAGACGGCGACACGAGATACACACCGCCAGGCGTAATCAGACGCCGCCGCTGCCGCAGCAGAAGGCTTCGCAAGCGACACAGCTGCCGTTCTCCGAGCCAGAACAATGAGTAAGGGGTCAGTTGTACAAATCTTCAATAAAAGTTATCTTATGTAAAAATGATGTTTCATTCTACCTCATACCCACCCTGCCCACATGTTGTTCAGAGAGAAAAAGTAATTTATTTAGTGTTTTTCACCCTTTCTTAATGCTTTAGAGTCAAATGCCCTTTGCAGTAATGCTCATCCTGACAAATGACAAGCATCAGAAGAGAAAACCCAGTTACATTTAATGCCAGAAGTGTAACATTTGGTGTCAGAGAAAAATCCCTTGGCTCAATATTAGGTGTGAATGACAATCACTAAATGTCCACAGTTAGTTTATTTAATGTGTGAAATAATAGATTTTTGCATAGCAGTCGTAATATTTTCTTTATTTGGAATTGTATTTTCTCTCTTAATTTTAAGAGTTTGTCAAAAATATTTAAACATCTTTTGAATTCATTGTGGTAATATTGTGTAACTAATAGTCTGTAAAATGATGACACGAAATCGTACAAAGTTCGAGTCAGCACCACAAGCGGTTTCTACTGAGGAAAATATTCAGAGCTTAGTTAATCAGATAGCACAGCTTAAAAATGATAATAATACAGTATTTCAATAGCTGAGTGAGGTTAGGCAAACCAGTTAAATCCCTCCCACCCTAGATTCCTCAGCAGCAGCCTTGGTAGCTCCTTTTTCAGGTAAACCCGGCGAAGACATAACAGCCTTTTTTGATGATTTAGTAGCAGCTGCAAAGCTAGGATCATGGTCAGATGAACAGCTCTTACAAATTACAAAGTTAAGATTGCTAGGAGAGGCTAAAGCACACGTATTATACCATGAAGAATTACGGAATGCTCCAACTTTTGAGGAATTGAAGAAAGGATTACTTAAACGTTTTCAAAAACAGAACAGCTGTAGATTTTATAGGGATAAATTAAACACTATAACTCAGAGGCAAAACAAGTCCTTAGAACGCTTTGTAGATAGGATTAGAAAAGTTAATAATAACACCTATCAGTTGACAACTAGTGATGAAGCAAATAATTTTACAAGAGGCAGAAGATTTAGCTCTGGATACATTTTTACGTGGGTTACCTCCTGAAACGTCTCGTCATGTCAGGGCAGAGTTTCCTAAAAATTTAGCGGAAGCTGTAACTGTAGCGACGACTTTCGAAGAAATAGACATTGCCACCAGATACAAGGAGAAGCGAAATGTATTTTCAGCAGGAGTACGATGTTTTAGGTGCGATCGACAGGGACACATAGCAAAAAACTGCAGACAACCTCAATGCACTAATTGTCAAAGAATAGGTCACACATTCAAGGAATGTAGGTCTAAGAAAGTTTTTGGAAATAGTAGCGAGTTAAACTCAAACGGGAATGTCGGAGCCACAGCCAGGCGTTCCCATTAAAATTTCATGCCATTCAGGCGAATGTGAAGGCGGAATACTGGTTATCTGCTACCATACAGGATAAAGAGGCAAGGATACTGGTGAATACAGGCGCAAACGTAGCAATAGTGAGTAATGAATGCATTGGAGAAAAGAAATATGACCCTCCAAGGTATAGTTTGAGTGGAGTAGGAGGAGGTACAGTGAAGTCGTTAGGATGTACATCATTGATTTTCTATATTCACGGTGTACTATTTGAAGATGATGTAGAAGTGGTAACAAAGGTAACTGACGGATACGAGGCGATCCTAGGGCTGGACTTCCTGAATATACATCACGCTAAAATCGACCTCAGACAACAAACTGTAGAACTTAGCAGAATAGTGTTTCAGATAGGTGACACCGCTGCAAAGGGCCGGCTGCCGCAAGATTTCCCCAACCGGAAGGCGAAACCAACTACACTGCGTGCAATGTCTTGAAGGTTGATTCTCGGGATAAGATACCATTTGGCTCAGGAAAACTTTTCTGGATGACCGTTGACCCCGAGGTATCTACAGATACAGTGTGTCTAATAGACCCATTAAAGGAAAATGAGGAATTAGATGTATCACATTGTTTTGTACGTAGAAGTGTTGTACGGGTTCAAGACGTTGAAGGAGAAAGAAAAGTACCGGTACATATTGTACATATTGACAGTTACGGAGTGGAGGGCAAAGAGTTGCATAAGGGAATATTAGTAGCTACAGTCAGTACTTTTGAAGAAGATTTCATTTGGTCTGATATTACTGATGGTCTGAAACCAGACGCCTATAAAACTGCATTACGCCAGAAGGTTGAGCATTTGAAAGGAAGTGATAGAGACACGATAGAAGCAGTTTTAGTTGAGTTCCAAGATTTATTTAATGCAGAAGGTCCACTGCCAGCAACAGATATCACACAGCATAGGATCCCTACAGGAAATAGCCCCCCAGTTTATAGGAAGCCTTATAGAGTTCCGCATCACTTACAGCCAGTACTGGATGAATTTTTAGAACAGCATCTAAAAGATGGAATTATAGAATATTCTGATTCGCCTTATAATTCAAATATTGTAATTGTTCCAAAGAAGTCTCCGGACGGTACGAAACGATATAGATTTTGTTGTGGCTACAGACACCTTAACAAGCAAACAATCTCAGATGTTTATCCTCTTCCAAACATTACAGATACCATTGACAGTTTAGGTAACAGTAAATACTTTTCAACAATGGATTTACGTAGTGGATATCATCAATTGGAAGTTGTACCTGTTAATGGGCATAAAATAGCATTTTCTACCCCTGGAGGCCACTGGCATTTTAAAAGAATGCCTTTCGGTTTGAAAAATGCACCAGCAACCTTTCAAAGACTATTCGATGGAGTACTGCGAGGACTAAAATCTCAGCAATGTTGTGTATATCTAGACGATATTATTGTATTCTCCAAAGACATAAATGAACATGTTGTGCGACTGCGTAACATTTTTCAGAGACTTAGAAAAGCTAAATTAACATTAAATATGGAAAAATGTAGTTTTGCATTGACAGAGGATACATACCTAGGGCATGTCATTAGTGAAAAAGGAATTAAAACAGATCCTCGATAAATTTCGGCAGTGAAGGACTTCCAAACACCGCAACGCGTTAGGGAAGTACAAAGTTTCATTGGTCTCGCATCGTATTACCGAAAATATGTTCAAAATTTTGCTGAAATTGCCCGACCCTTAACCCAATTATTGAAAAAGGGTGCAAAATTTCATTGGTCTGAAGATTGTGAATCAGCATTTCAAACCCTTAAAGATAAGTTAACACACAGTCCAGTATTAGCCTACCCAGATTATAATAAAGATTTTATTTTATCTTGTGACACAAGTGGTCAATCAGTAGGAGTTGTTTTGAGTCAGAATATTAATGGCGCGGAACACCCCATAGTCTACGCTTCGAGACAACTAACAACGGCAGAAAGAAATTATTCCACAACGGAGAAAGAATTTTTAAGTGTTATTTATGGCATCAAATACGTGGTTGAAGCGTAAGCTTTATGAGAGAAGTATTCCTGACATATAAATCTCTCATCATACTTTACTGGATTGATTTTATTCAGTGAGGACGTCATTGCACGATTTCAGGCCAACTGATTTAAGAAACTCATAGTTCGCACATGTTATCACTTTGCTGTTCGGTAATGGATTGCGTGCACTTGTTTTATACAGTACGCCCATCCTACCGTAGACGTAATCTTACAATGATTTCCTCACCACAAAAGTCAACAGGTTGATGATTCTGGTCCACAAAATGCAGCTCCAAGTAGTCCAATGTCTGAGCTGTCACTGGAAGGTATATTGCATTGACAGGGATCTCAACAATCTTATACCCTGTTGCAGCTGAGGAGAAGAATCCGTAAATAGTGTGAATCAGACTATCGTTGAGGTAGGAGTTTCTAACAATGTTACGTTTGTCAAGGATTGTGCTGACGGGGTGTATGTCCACTGTCTGGTCTGACTTGTAAAATTTACTTGGATCCTTCTTCAAAATCTGTCCTTTTGTGAAACCTAGCAGGCGTACTATTGTATCTTTCTGATTAAAGTCAGTCGTTGCATTTACAGTCCTTATTTAAGATTTAAGTGTATTGATGTTTGCACGTAATTCTATACCTTTTCCAAACTGTTTTTAGACTTCCTTTAAATCGTCCATATCATATGCTCCCGGTACTATTTCCACAATACATTTGTCACCATTAATATCCAGATGCAGTTTATTGTTAGTTTCTGTGATATTTGGGATGCTGTTATACGTCTCCAGTCCCATCAATGCAATGCTCCATTCACCAACACCCAAATCAATTGGTGGGAAGTAATTTGCATGCAATACAGATGATCGTTCTTTTAACGTCAAAGTGTACGACATTGCGTCTGAATCTCAACTGATGAATGAATATTTAAACGTTCTCCTTATATAGCTTCCATTTTCTTCTGCTTCTTTGTAAACGTCAAGAGAAACATGATTCAAAGATGTCCACAGAGGTGTGTATTAAAGTCCTGATAGCGTCGATAATTGTAGCGCACGCGTCTTCATCTAGTGAAGTATCGTTGTAATTCTTATGGTGGTTGCATGTCACCAAATGAGTCGAAATAGTAGACTGTGTCCGCATTATTCATAACATATGATACCCAGAGGGTGCTGGGGCCTCCAGCAACATCTAAATTCACAATACCGCATTCACCAGGTATCCACACAGTCTTCGGTAATGTATCCCGCATAAACAAGCCACGGAATGTTGGTATCTTGAATTTGGCTCTAAAAAACTTAAGAAGATCTGTATTTGTGAGGGGTCGATCTGGTAGGACCGCTAATAGGCTTTTTTTATTTATGAACAGACCAAGCCTTTTCCTGTACGGTTTCTAGTGTAGTCCTTTCCCGATGGCTGCGGCCTCCATCATGCGGTTATGTCTTCCGGTCTGTTATAACTGTGCTTGGGAGTTATGCGCATTCTTGACCGTTCGAACAATAGCTGCAGCACCACCAGCGAATGGAATAAAACCACCATATATCTTGGGTATTGGTAGAACTCGAGGTGCTTTAACCGATCCTATTCTTCTTCTTCTTCTTCGTGCATCTTTCTGCTTCAGTGCTTTTTTAGCTGCATACATTGCTGTCAGGATACAGTTCTTCAAACAGCTCTGCTTCCCGCCCTTGTCCTTCTAGTTCTTGTTTAGTGCGCAACTTGCAGCCTTCATAGCTCGCTTGAAATTCATCTCTCCTAAACCCAACATAATTTTTACACACATGGTTTTAATAACTGCAAATGCTGCGATGCGTTGACCTACAACAATGTCCTGTCTTCTCCATATCTGTCCGGAACCGCGCTGCTGCTACGGTTGCAGGTTCGAATCCTGGCTCGGGCATGGATGTGTGTGATGTCTTTGGGTTAGTTAGGTTTAAGTAGTCCTAAGTTCTAGGGAACTGATGACCTCAGATGTTAAGTCCCATAGTGTTCAGAGCCATTTTAACCATTTCTCCATATCGCCTTAGCCTTATCAGATAAGATCCTATCTGCAATGTGACGACTTGATGGATCTTTATTGTCAGCGTATGCAATGCCGTGTTCCATACACGCTTCGTCGAGCAGATTAACAAGGTTATCACCTAGCGACAAGTGTTTCTGAAACTTTGTCTCAGGTCCACAGTAGTTATACCAAAGGATGTGTAATTCCACTGACAGTTTGTCTAGAATACCACCGCCTCCTCTAATGCGTCTTCTATCACACATGTTATGCTACTGCGGTGATTGTGGACTATGCACGCCCATTATATAGCAAATCTTCGACATCAATCCAGATAATTTGTGTAGCAGGAAATCCAAGCCATTTGACTAGTACTTTATTTCCTCGACGTCTTATGACTGTCTCAACGAGAAAAACATGCGATTCTGAGCATTTCTCAGCTCCTCGGTGCAGAAGCAGACAGAAATTTCTTCAGATTTACTGTTGTTTTTGTTGTGGTCTTCAGTCTTGAGACTGGTTTGATGCAGCTTTCCATGCTACCCTATCCTGTGGAAGCTTCTTCATCTCCCAGTACTTACTGCAACCTACATCGTTCTGAATCTGCTTAGTGTATTCATCTCTAGGTCTGCCTCTACGTTTTTAACCACCACGCTGCCCTCCAATACTAAATTTGTGATCCCTTGATGCCTCAGAAAATACCCTACTAACCGGTCCCTCCTTTTTGTGAAGTTGTGCCACATACTCCTCCCTTCCCAATTCTATTCAATACTTCATCATTAGTTATGTGATCTACCCATCTAATCTTCAGCATTCTTCTGTAGCACCACATTTCGAAAGCTTCTATTCTATTCTTGTCCAAACTATTTATCGTCCAGGTTTCACTTCCATACATGGCTACACTCCATACAAATACTTTCAGAAACGACTTGCTGACTCTTAAATCTATATTCGATGTTAACAAATTTCTCTTCTTCACAAACGCTTTCCTTGCCATTGCCAGTCTACATTTTATACCCTCTCTACTTCGACCATCATCAGTTATTTTGCTCCCCAAATAGCAGAACTCCTTTACTACTTTAAGTGTCTCATTTCCTAATCTAATTCCCTCAGCATCACCCGACTTAATTCGACCACGTTCCATTATCCTCGTTTTGCTTTCTTTGATGTTCATCTTATATCCTCCTTTCAAGACACTGTCCATTCCGTTCAACTGCTCTTCCTAGTCCTTTGCTGTCTCTGACTGAATTACAATGTGATCGGCAAATCTCAGAGTTTTCATTTCTTCTCCATGGATTTTAATACCTACTCCGAATATTTCTTTTGTTTCCTTTACTGCTTGCTCAATATACAGATTATCTAACATCGGGGCTACAACCCTGTCTCACTCCCTTCCCATCCACTGCTTCCCTTTCATGCCCCTCGACTCTTATAACTGCCATCTGGTTTCTGTACAAATTGTAAATAGCCTTTCGCTCCCTGTATTTTACCCCTGCCACCTTTAGAATTAGAAAGAGAGTATTCCAATCAACATTGTCAAAAGCTTTCTATAAGTCTACAAATGCTAGAAACGTAGGTTTGCCTTTCCTTAATCTTTCTTCTAAGATAAGTCGTAAGGTCAGTATTGCCTGAAGTGTTCCAATATTTCTACGGAATCCAAACTGATCTTCCCCGAGGTCGGCTTCTTCCAGTTTTTCCATTCGTGTGTAAAGAATTCGCGTTAGTATTTTGCAGCCGTGACTTATTAAACTGACAGTTCGGTAATTTTCACATCTGTCAACACCTGCTTTCTTTGAGATTGGAATTATTATATTCTCCTTGAAGTCTGAGGGTATTTCTGCTGTCTCATACATCTTGCTCACCAGATGGTAGGGGTTTGTCAGGACTGGCTCTCCCAAGGCCATCAGTAGTTCTAATGGAATGTTGTCTACTCCCGGGTCCTTGTTTCGACTCAGGTCTTTCAGTGCTCAGTCAAACCCTTCACGCAGTATCGTATCTCCCATTTCATCTTCATCTACATTCTCTTCCCTTTCTATAACATTGCCCTCAAGTACATCACGCTTGTATAGTCCCTCTATATACTCCTTCCACCTTTCAGCTTTCCCTTGTTTGCTTAGATCTGGGTTTCCATCTGAGCTCTTGATATTCATACATGTGGTTCTCTTTTCTCCAAAGGTCTCTTTAGTTTTCCTGTAGACATTATCTATCTTACCCCTCGTGAGATAAGCCTCTTCATCCTTACATTTGTCCTCTAACCATCCCTGCTTAGCCATTTTGCACTTCCTGTCGATCTCATTTTTGAGACGTCAGTACTCCTTTTTGCCTATTTCACTTACTGCAGTTTTATATTTTCTCCTTTCATCAATTAAGTTCAATAATTCCTGTGTTACCCAAGGAGTTCTACTAGCCCTCGTCTTTTTACCTACTTGATCCTCTGTAGCCTTCACTACTTCATCCCTCAGAGCTAGCCATTCTCCTTCTACTGTACTTCTTTCCCCCATTCCTGTCAATTGTTCCCTGATGCTCTCCGTGAAACTCTGTACAACCTCTGGTTCTTTCAGTTCATCCAGATCCCATCTCCTTAAAATCCCAACTTTTTGCAGTTTCTTCAGTTTTAATCTACAGTTCATAACCAATAGATTGTGGTCAGAGGCCCTGGAAATGTCTTACAATTTAAAACCTGGTTCCTAAATCTCTGTCTTACCATTATATAATCTATCTGATACCGTTTAGTATCTCCAGGTTTCTTCCATGTATACAACCTTCTTTCATGAATCTTGAACCAAGTGTTAGCTATGATTAAGTTACGCTCTGTGCAAAATTCTATCAGGCGGCTTCCTCTTTAATTTCTTAAAGCTGCATGCCCTCGGGAAAAATTACGGCCGTAGTTTGCCCTTGCTTTCAGCCGTTCGCAGTACCAGCTCAGCAAGGCCGTTTTGGTTAATGTTGCAAGACCAGGTCAGTCAATCATCCAGACTGTTGCCCCTGCAACTACATAAAAGGCTGCTGCCCCTCTTCAGGAACCACACGTTTGTCTGGCCTCTCAACAGATACCCCTCCGTTGTGGTTGCACCTACGGTACGGCCATCTGTATCGCTGAGGCACGCAAGCCTCCCCACCAACGGCAAGGTCCTTGGTTCATGGACCTTGGTTCCTATCCCTCAATGTATAAGTTCTATTATTCGTTCTTTGCACATTTGGAACTGTAAATATCTCAGTTGACCAGTTCGGTAAGTATGATATTTGAAATGCCGTCATGTATTTTGAGATATGCACCAAATCACCTACATTCAATTTCTGCTTGCGTGGATACTGCATCTTAATGGGATAGTGCACCGTATCCATGAGTCCTTTACCACGAACATCGATTGGTCTCATTTTCATTCAGATATGTTTGGTTCGATTATACTGAGCAACTGTTTCTGGGCGGATATCTGTCCATTTGTATGAGCCGCGAAGGTTAAAACGCATCCACATTCGACCCTTTATTATTCTCTTCAGACACTCCACGATACTTACCTTCCGGTGGGTGAATGTTTAGTAGTTATGTATTCCGTACCGGTGCATGATTGTCTTGAAATCCCTGTTGTAGAACTTCCCACCGTGATCGGTTTTGTGGTTGTCTGGGCATCAATTCGTCCTTGCCTGTAGCAAACGCACAAAAACTTCGGCGACATTTTGACAGGTAATACCCAGGCAAATTTGGAGTACATATCAATAACCATTAATATATATTTGGATCCATTATTCTCATGTGAATATTCTCTCTTATCTATAAGATCAGCTTGCCACAAGTCATCCAAATCTTTAATCATAACAAGCATGTGAGGGTATGTTTTGCGTGCTGGTTTGTGCAGCTCTCGAACTACTGTCTCCATATTTATTCGATGATACCTTTCGCCCTAAGATCCGAGATTATTAAAACAACCTCGTTCGAATGAGCTGTATTACCTGCAGCAGCTGATGCTATGAGCAGTCGTAGTCGATATATTGGTTCGTTGGGGTCGTCATAATATATATACGGCGGGATTCGATTTTTCACTGCTTTATGCTGAACGTTAATCCCACCACCGCTGTTACTGTTGTTGTTTTCACCTTCAAGTATTGCTTTTACAATGATTTTATATTTCTTATTGCTCAGGCTTTTCGTGATCTAGTGTGCACCAGACATGTGCAGTATTTGACGGTATGTTTGCCCATCATTACTAAATATAGGTTTTTTTGTAGGTCTTAGGAAAATACGATTAATTAAGCCAGGTGTTCTCTCAAACCGCCTACCACCAATCTGTATTGTGTCATTAGCTACAGTTATAGGATGCATGCCTAACATGTACGGTCTTCCCCCCGCCCCTTACCCCCTAACGCCGAATGCTCTACCTATCTGACTGGGAGTGTGACGAATAATGAATTCATCAATGGCAACACCCTCGTTATCATGTGTCTTGTTTTTGCTGAGAGCTGTCGGAGAGATTCAGTAACCGGCTTAAAGGTCTCTCTTAGTGTTTGCGGATGCATATGCCCTAACCTCAGCAGCAGCAATTTCCCACGGACTGCTTTACGCGCCTGAATCACGTTCTGCTTCGTCGACATCTCGCTGTTTACTAATCAGACATCTCCGCAACGTGAGGCTTTATATATCCAGTCATTTTCTTCCTCCTCTTACTATGATCCTGATCGGCCTTCTCAACAACAAGGAAGTCTACATCTATGTTCCCTTGAATAACATCGACCTTTTCAGTTAAGTCTGTTACTTTCTTACTGACTTGATCAACGAGCTCGTTTAACGCATTCACCATTCTCAGAATAGTCTGGTAGTACGTCTCCAGTTCCCTGTACATACCGCCCACTTGATGCGACATAGCTTGAATTTTCGCATCCGTGTGCAGGTGAATGTTCGGTCTGTGTACACCCATCCTCTCTGGTTGAGAGGTAAACATACGCGCGAATTTGTCCATGTGTAGCGAAGACTGGTTTACTAACCTCTCTTACCGTGCTATATATGCAAAAACTCTTGAAAGTTTCGTCTGTACCTACCATCACTCCGTTTTCTTGTTCTATAAATAACGAGAAACCCATATTGTGAATGATTCCAGCAATCTGCACATATCTTTACAGATTCATTGAACGACATGTTCGTTCCGACATGTGGCTGGTAAATGTGTTTTAAATTCAGGTTGTATTGCTTGAAGGCTATAATGACGTTTGCGTTATCCCTAACCGTTTGGGGATTCTGAATATGTTTGACTTAGATGAAGTACATCAGCACCCACATGACGACCGAAACAGGAGTATTTTCGAATTTGGTCTACAGCAACATCATCAAATATGAAGACAATGTTTGGCTTTGCTTTTTCAGGTGGCGCAATATCACCACTTTCACTGAATTTCGTGTATGTAACACCATCTACACCACGCAATATCTCCTGCAATAGCTAATACTTGGGTTGAAATAGTGTTTTTGAGAATACCCAAAATTGCTCACATCGGACCCCAACTATATGTGTTAGCAGCAGAGTCATGAGGACATTAGTCCTCCCACAATTGCAAGGACCTACAATAATTGCTCGTATATTATCAGGAAGGAGAATTCCGTTCTTCTTGTTCTTTCTCTTCAGGTCTTTATCTGCATCTTCACAGGGCCAGTCGCCGACAACAAAGTCCTTGTGGCGAGGGTGCTTCACCCAGCCTGCCATGAGACGTACTGTGTTATGTATTGGCGTGCAATGGGCTTTTATACGATAAACAATATGTGTGTAGCCCCCATAGCACAATCACCTTACCAACCGAGCTACAATGGCTACACAACAGAATGAACTCCAAGTGGTATAATTCAAGGAAAGAGTGTCACATACATTAATGTACATAAACGTGTACTAATGTATACTAACCTGCATTAACATACATGACATTTTGTCTAGAGAAATAAAAATACAGACACCAATTTAAGATTGTAAATATATTTATTTATTCACCATCTACAATTATCATCAACATGGCAAAAAATTACTTTTTATTTTTTAATCGGTGCAGCAGCAATACGGTATTCGGAAAATAGCTGATTCTTGTATCCCTTAAATTCAGCACGTATATCTCGTAATGTTATCGGCGATTTTCAATAGTCTGGTATTCCATTAGTAAATTTGAGTTCAACATTTTCAACATGTATTCGAGGAATAGCACAAGATTTCGGCACTGCATGTATACAGGTACTAAAACAACGATATATATCTTCTATGTTAATGCTGCATTTGCGAAGCCAGTTAATGATGTCACTGTATACAGCTTGAAGATATGGGCGCCATCTATTTAGTCTCTCTATCGTACTAGTTACCATCACATCTGAATTGAACAAATTATCAAAATCCTCCGATCCTCACTAGTTTTAATTCTTAGTGTAGCATCGTCATACATTGATAGAATACTCGTAGTTAGACAGCCGCAGTACATAACCTGGTAGGTGCGGGATGGATTGTATTTGGTACTCATACGCTTCTTGATGTATGTTTTTACGTGACAGAGTTCATCCCAGTCTATGTCTGAAAACGGAAGTTTAATATTTTTGTGCACATTTTCAAGCACTAACACAGTTGACAGGCCACCATCTTGTGAAACTTCAAGTCCTACATGAAGAAGTTTTGAACCACTAATTGTTGATAGCTGGCTGCGGTAGCCAAGCGTTTCGAGGCGCTGTAGTCAGGAACCGCGCGACTGCTACGGCCGCAAGTTCGAATCCTGCCTCGGGCATGGATGTATGTGATGTCCTTAGCGTAGTTAGGTGCACTGGGGTTTGGTATCTTCTCATCCACAACTTCCACACAAGCGCGGTTAACTGCGTGTTTTTGCACTGATGATAATACATCTCTTATGCAATGATCAATGGATGGCACATACGAAGGAGTCCAGCACTATGAAGCCCCCTCAAGTGCAGTCTCTGGAACTGATATTAGCACCTTGCTATCCTGCTCCAGCCTGCTGAGACGTTGCCTTACAGGATTCTGAGTGGAAGAGTTCGATGTCGCCGTGTGTGCGGACCCCGACAGGTTGGAGCCTGCTGATGCTGACGTCACAGGTACAGGTCCTGATATGCTAGAACCTGCTGCTGATGTCATAGGTTCATCTACCAGACAAAGAAGAATATTCATAAACATCATATGCTGCTGATACAGAAATAATAATAATAATAATAATAATATACCCCTGTGGAGGCCCGGGAAAAGAATAGGCCTCCGGTATGTTCTACCAGTCGTAAAAGGCGACGAAAAGAACAAACCACTAATAGGGCTAACCCCCCTTTTAGTGTGATTAGTTGGTTCAGGACAGAACTAATGAAGCCTTGGACAAGCGCTGTCATGGCCAGGGACGACGCTTGAACCCTATGCCCGTCCACAATGGTGACGACACTGCTAGCCACACGGAAAATGATTTAAACCTAAATGGAGGTGTTTTGCAGGACATGCTTCCTGCAACCACCCTAGAAGGAAAACAAAGACAGAGGATGAGATGGTCTGAATAAGTTAACCGACACCTCATGTTCTGTTATTACCAAGCCACAAACTTAGGAACCAACACAACTGGATACAGATCACAAGTATACACAACATTTATTACCTGATACCCAGAATAATTTTTTTTAACAGAACAACGACTAGCTGATCAGATCCGTGTAATAATCAAAAATAACAGGATACCCCAGTCAGAATTAGAAAACATCAAACAACAAGTACAACAAATACTGGAACAAAACAATGTACAGTCAGAAGAAGAAGAAAATACAGTAATGGACTCAAACATCCCAGACCAAACAAACAAAGAACAACATGCATCAATTAAACAATCAGAGGGAAACGAAATCTTAAGACAACCACCAGAACAAGCAAAAGTGGAACACGAAGTGACACACATGTTATATATAGAAGAAAAATTTCACCTGACATATATAGAATACAAAGACACAAATACAGACATTAGACCATTCTTCCATTGACCACCAAATAACCCACAATTCGAAACAACAATAATGTTGTGGGTTGGAAGGAGAGCCAACACCAGGTACTAGAGGAATCCGAAAGGCACGCGTTTTAGCTCACGCAGGCTGGTGTGAGCTCTGGAACAGGACAAGGAAATTAGACTTTAGAAAAACGGACGTAGCTGGTGGAATACTTATCTTTAATCCATTAATGATGAGCGTCGCTCTTGACGGTACATGATTACAGTATCAATAGTAACTGGTACTGGCGCCTTGCTAGGTCGTAGCAAATGACGTAGCTGAAGGCTATGCTAACTATCGTCTCGGCAAATGAGAGCGTATTTTGTCAGTGAACCATCGCTAGCAAAGTCGGTTGTCCAACTGGGGCGAGTGTTAGAAAGTCTCTCTAGACCTGCCGTGTGGCGGCGCTCGGTCTGCCATCACTGATAGTGGCGACACGCGGGTCCGACGTATACTAACGGACCGCGGACGATTTAAAGGCTACCACCTAGCAAGTGTGGTGTCTGGTGGTGACACCACAAATAACAACCATCAACACAATCACACAACAAAATAAGTGAAAATACAACTATGGAAGAGTTACAACTACTGGTTTATATAGGAGCCCTCACTACACTAAATATACACACTAGGCAGAGATCAGAACCAACCAACACACAAAAGAAACCCACAAAACCAGCATGGCAACACAGGCTACAGATCAGAATAGAAAAACTTAGAAGAGACATCAGACAGCTAACACAATTTATAAGAAATGAAATATCAGACAAAAACCGAAAAAGATTAGGTAAAACCTCACAACAAGAAGCGATAGACCAATTAGATGAAAAGAAGCAAAAAATATAAGCATTGGCCAAACGACTTAGAAGATACAAAAAAAGTGAAAATAGAAGGAAACAAAACCAAACATTGAACACAAACCAAAAGAGATTTTACCAGACAATAGATAACACACACATTAAAATAGACAATCCACCAAACATAACAGACATGGAACACTTCTGGAGTAACATATGGTCAAACCCGGTACGACATGACAGACATGCACGGTGGATACAAGCAGAAAGAGACACATACAAGATGATACCGCAAATGCCTCAAGTGGTAATTTTGCAACATGAAGTCACCCGAGCAATTAATTCTACACACAGTTGGATAGCCACTGGAAAAGATAAAATAGCAAATTTCTGGCTAAAGAAGTGCACCTCAACACATTCACATCTAACTAAATTATTTATCAGTTACATTGAAGACCCATACACATTCCCTGATACACTTACACATGGAATAACCTATCTGAAACCTAAAGATCAAGCAGATACAGCAAACCCAGCTAAATATCGCCCCATAACATGCCTACCAACAATATACAAAATATTAACTTCAGTCATTACACAGAAATTAATAACACATACAACACAGTACAAAGTTATAAAAGAAGAACAAAAAGGCTATTGCAAAGGAGCACAAGGATGTAAAGAACAAGTGATAATAGATGCAGAAGTGACATATCAAGCTAAAACTAAACAAAGGTCGCTACACTACGCATACATTGACTACCAAAAAACTTTTGATAGTGTACCCCATTCATGGTTACTACAAAAATTGGAAATATACAAAGTAGATCCTAAATTGATGTAGTTCCTGAACATAGTAATGAAAAATTGGAAAACCACACTTAATATCCAAACAAATTCAAATAATATCACATCACAGCCAATACAGATTAAGCGTGGAATATACCAAGGAGACTCATTAAGTCCTTTCTGGTTCTTCCTTGCTCTGAACCCACTATCCAACATGCTAAACAATACAAATTATGGATACAATATTACTGGAACACACCAGCACAAAATCACACATTTGCTATACATGGATGATCTAAAACTACTGGCAGCAACAAATCAACAACTCAACCAATTACTAAAGATAACAGAAGTATTCAGCAATGATATGAATATGGCTTTTGGAACAGACAAATGTAAGAAAAATAGCATAGTCAAGGGAAAACACACTAAACAGGAAGATTACATATTGGATAACCACAGCGACTGCATAGAAGCGATGGAAAAAACAGATGCCTATAAATATCTAGGATACAGACAAAAAATAGGAACAGATAATACAAATATTAAAGAAGAACTAAAAGAAAAATATAGACAAAGACTAACAAAAAAGTAAATTGGAAAAAGAAAACACTACATGGCAAGCACCCGTGTCATTTAACACAGCCACACATCGATCAAGTCGCATCCAACACATGGCTAACAAAAGGCAATATATACAGTAAGACGGAAGGATTCATGATTGCAATACAGGATCAAACAATAAATACCAGATATTACAGCAAGCATATTGTTAAAGATACCAATACCGCAACAGATAAATGCAGACTTTGCAAACAACAAATAGAAACAGTAGATCACATAACAAGCGGATGTACAATACTAGCAAATACAGAATACCCCTGAAGACATGACAATGTAGGAAAAATTATACATCAACAACTGGCCATACAACATAAAATAAAGAAACAGCACGTTCCCACATACAAGTATGCACCACAAAATGTACTGGAGAATGATGAATACAAATTATACTGGAACAGAACCATTATAACAGATAAAACAACACCACATAACAAACCGAACATCATACTCACCAATAAAAAGAAGAAATTAACACAACTAATCGAAATATCCATACCCAATACAACAAATATACAGAAGAAAACAGGAGAAAAAATTGAAAAATACATCCAACTGGCTGAGGAAGTCAAGGACATGTGGTATCAGGATAAAGTTGACATTATACCAATTATACTATCAACTACAGGAGTCATAGCACACAATATCCACCAGTACATCAAAGCAATACAGCTACATCCAAACTTATATATACAACTACAGAAATCTGTAATTATTGATATTTGTTCAATTACCCAAATGTTCCTAACTGCAATGTAACATATACCGTACAGTTACAAGGAAGTCAAGCTTGATCAAGGTCCGTGTCACTTTCCATTTTTAACCAGACATGACGTCTGAGAAAGGAAAGAAATAATAATATTGCGAAATAGATGCTTACTTTTCTGCTGCTTCCTCCTCCTATATTGCTGCTACTACTGCTGGGGTGACCGATGCTTCATCTTGACTGCCTGACAGGAACAGAGATCGAGCAGCTGCTGAGTCCTTCTTATATACCATCCACCTATGTCATCATGATGCTATGTTCCTATTCGCTGAATTCCATGATCAAGTGACCTAGCGAAGTGCCCTCTAGTGGTGAGCCCATTAACTAACTCAATTCTTCAGTCTGCTGGATCGGAGGCAGTCATCTCTTGTGGGCTGGGTGCTTATATGTTAGCTTTAGAAAAGTAGACAGTTCTAACAGTAGTAGACATTTCCATGAGTTGAGTAATGGATCTTTAAAGCATCTCGATGCAAAGCCTTTATTTGCAGGACGATTGTCTTCCACTTCATATGTTTGGACATTAACAACCGCTTCCGTTCTACATGTGAGAGCAGTGCTCGGCTGTACGCTTACAAACAACATAGCTGTTTAACTCGTGCGGGTCAAACACCAATAACTCATCGATTGAACACATTTGGCATGACCACGAGGATGGGGATGAGCAGCTGCTCTTCAATTGTATTTATCACATGGCTCCTCCGTTTTGGGAGAGTGAATGCTTCATGATGAATATCTCGGCAGTTTGCGCACATGCATGAGTATGTGTTGGTTATGAGGTGCATGCTGGCTCCATCCCTGTGCATTGTCGCAATCTGCTGAACTAAATACTTTTGCTGATTCCTCCTATACTCCTCCATTATCCTACTCTTCCATACTCCGTGTAGTGAACTGTGGGTACAGTCCTCCTTTAAATGTGTACATGTAATGTGGCTATTGAGAGCTGCTCTATCCTTCACATTCATCTCAATCATTGAGCACATGATGATGTTTTCACAGCAACAGTTCAGCAAAGACTGAATGTGCACCACTAATTCTAGTCATCTGAATGGAGATAAAAAATTGCCGCCATCTTGGATAACTGTACTTGCGGCATCAGCTGACATCATGAACGACAGTGCCCTCTGGTACTGGCGCTGTGAACTAGATCAGTAGGAGTCCGGACCTCATGGTGAACACACTGAATGACTGTACTGCATCAAATTGTTTGAATAAAGAATGGTGCATGCAAAATAAAGACTTATGTCCAGCACTTTTCTCACCAATCCCTAGGAAGAGGCAGCATTAGGTTAGTGGAGGTGGTCCAATTGACCTATCTTCCCGCCAAAATTCATACTTCCTGGCAAATCCGCCATCTTGAAAGACGTCATGGCCGCCATATTGGATGATATCACGAGCAGTTGCGAAGTCTGCACACAGCCATTTTGGATGACGTCAACGCCGCCATCTTGGATACATCAGGCAACAATGGAATGTGGGACAACACCCCCTTGTCCCACTACTTATGTGTTCTGCCTGGAGGCAGTTCGCCCCACGCTCTTGTAAGTGGACGTGCTGAATAAACCTTCGTTAAGTGAAGACAGTGTTTGTCATACACCTAATTACACTTTCTTCTACATGTCATTTTTCTGGCGGAGACGCCGACTATTGGAAACTGTTATAGCCCATGTTTTCGACGACACAGTTGCTCCCATGAGGCCATGACAGAGCCGCCGTTTGCGTGGAGGGACCCGAGTCGAGCCATTTGAACAGATCCCAATCTATCGGAGACAGAAGAAGAAGAGGACGTTGTGATGACAGCAACTGTGTGCCACCACATGAGTCATCCTTCCTGGTTCTCTGGTGGCAGTGGCCAAGATCCAAACAAGTGGCTGAAGGTACATGAGCGCATAGCAAAATTTAACAAATGGAATGACACCGTGTGTTTGGCTAACGTATTTCTCTACTTGGAGGGCACTGCCAAGCAATCGTATGAGAACAATGAGAAGACGTTCACAAGCTGGGAAGTATTCCAGGCGAAACTGCACAAGTATTTCGGCGTCACACAACGACAGAAGTGCAAAGTCGAAGATAAACTGAAGTGCAGGGCACAGCGTCCAGGAGAAACTACAGCATCCTACATTCAAGACGTTTTGGAGCTGCGTAAAATAGTGGCTTCTATGATGACGAAGGAAGTTAAGGTTGCACATCTCGTGAAGGGTGTAGCTGAGGACATGTATCAAGCCCTACTCCTGAAAGAGGTCTAGACAGCAGACGACTTCATAAAATGGTGCCAGTATATCGAGAATTTGCATCAAAAAAGAATTACAGGCAAGACGTTTGAACGCTTCCAAACGTCGTATCGGTTTATGTGATGGATGAAGCAACTGATTTCATAAGTGTTCTTCGTCAGATAGTGAGAGATGAAGTTCAGAAGGCACTTGGATTGCATGGCGGAAAAAAACCCGATACGCTTCAAGAAGTCATAAGGGAAGAAGAGCAACAGACATTGAACCCAATTTCTCGTCCTTCATTTCCCTTTAAGACGGTGAAAAAGTCAAACCCAGGTGGAGTTATGTTCCTACAATGTCGCATGAGGAACCTGTTTGGGCACTGAGGAAGACTGACGTCTGGGGGACCCAGGATAACCAACTAGTATGTTTCCACTGTGGATGACCGGGACATGTGGTGCGCTATTGTCGAGAAAGTCAGCTGATATTTGATGACGCCCGTGCCAGAAGACAACAGACCGATCTTAGCCGACAACACTGCGGGACGACGAAGATGAACAAGAAGATGTGAGTGCAGGACGACGTAGGTCACCATCGCCGCAAGCTAGACGCTGGAGAGGACGCTCCCCAACACGCCGATCAAGGACTTCATTGCCATTTACAAGCTGCACCCGATCACCTAGCCGCCACAACCTGAAAAACTAAAGGGTGCGACTTTCCTTGGAGGTGAGGCAGCCGAAGAGAAAAATTCTCCGCCATCGATCACTACAAAAATGATAGGAAACTATGTCGATATCCTCGTCGATGGCCGATCAGCCCACGCCCTTGAGGACTCTGGAGCATCATATTCCGTAATTTCGGAGAAGTATTGCCACCAACTGCAGAAAACCGTATTCGCCGACAGCAAAACATCTCTGCTGAAGGTGGCTAAAGGCAAATATGTAAAACCTACAGAAAGATGTACCACTCGTGTGGTTATGGGTGGCTATACACATCCCTTATAATTCGTCGTCTTACAAGAGTGTAGTCATGACGTCATTCTCGGATGGGACTTGTTGATAGATTCTCTGGCAATTATAGATTGTGGTCGCTCGAAGATTATGCTAGACGAGATGAGATACTGTGGACAGGAAGATGCACATTCGAGTGTGTGGAGACTATGCGTGCTGGATGAAGTGATCATTCCTGCAGTCAGCACTAGGAAAGTAACTCTAACATGTTAGGCCATGCATCAACCCATGGATCTTGTAGTGGAATATAAGAGAAGCATACCACTGATAAATAACTTGGTCATCCCAGCCTCTGACGTCTCATTTAAGAACGGATACGATGAATTGTGGATAATTAACTGTTGCCGAGAACCGCACATCCTTCCAAGACGCATGTGCATAACAAACGCTGAGCTATTAACTGAGAACAGCTGTGTCATAGAAACCTCCCATGCTGAATCTGTGGGCGAAATTAGCGCTACCAGTACGAACAAGATCTTGTAGCTCGACTATCAACAGATTTCACAAAGGAACAACAAAAGAAGGTATTTGTCATTCTTCAAGAGTTCTCTGAATGCTTAAATCCACAGGTGAAGAGGAAATTAGACAAATCGACGGTGAAGCACCGGATTAGCAGTGGAGACCATCTACCAATAAGCCAGAGAACATACCGTGTGTCAGCAACGGAATGTCGAATAATTCCCGACGAGGTAGAGAAAGTAATGAAGAATGACATCATTAAGCCTTCGCAGAGACCAACGTCGTCACCAGTGGTCCTCGTCAGGAAGAAGGATGGCAGTTGGCACTTTGGCATTGCTTACAGGAAGCTTAAGAATATGAGTAAAATGGACGTTTACCCTCTTCCATGAATAGACAATACACTAGCTTGTCTGAAGGGGGCTACGTTTATCTCAACCATTGACTCTGGATACTGGCAACTCGAAGTAGATGAGGCTGATCGTAAGAAAACTGAATTCGTCACCACTGAGGGCCTCTATGTGTTTAAGGTAATGCCATTTGGTTTTGTGTAATGCACCAGCAACTTTTGAACGGATGATGTAAACAACCATGCATGAGCATCGTCTATTAGACGGAGATGGTCCGATAGCCAATCAGTTCCAGTCATTCCAACAGGAAGGTGGTACATAGCTCGTGCTGTCTGTAGTTCAACCATGCCTAGTCGGTCAATATCGCCGATCGAATGCGTCCACAATTGTGCCAGGGAGGGCTCTCAACAGGAGGAGCGTGCAGGCGTCTTGGAGTGAAGCAAAGCGATGATGTTCGGACATGGAGGAGACACAGAGAGACAGGAACTAACGGTGATATGTCTCTCTCAGATCGCCCAAAGAGTACTACTGCATTGAGTGACCGTTACCTAGGGCTTATGGCTCGGAGAAACCCTGACAGCAATGTCACCATGCTGAATAATTATATTCGTGCAGCCACAGGACGTCGTGTTACGATTCAAACTATGAGCATTAGGCTGCATGATGTCCATCTGCACTCCCGAGCTCCATGGCGATCTTTGCAATCACAACAACATGCAACAAGGTACAGATGGGTCCAACAGCATGCCGCATGGACCGCTTAGGATTGGCATCGCGTTATCTTCACCGATGAGTGTCGCATATGCCTTCAACAGGACAACCGTCGGAGATGTGTTTGGAGGGAACCCGGTCAGGCTGAATGCCTTAGACACACTGTCCAGCGAGTGCAGCCACTTGGAGGTTCCCTGCTGTTTTAGGGTGGCATTATGGGGGGCCAACTTACGCCGCTGGTCGTCATAGAAGGCGCCGTAATGGCAGTACAATACGTGAATGCCATCCTCCGACTGATAGTCCAACCATATCTGCAGCATATTGGCAAGGCATTCGTCTTCATTGACGACAATTCGCGCCCCCATCGTTCACATCTTGGGAATGACTTCCTTCAGGATAACGACATCGCTTGACCAGCCAGAGTAGCTGGCATGCTCTCCAGACATGAACTCTATAGAATATAAATGGGATAGACTGAAAAGAGCTGTTTATGGATGACGTGATTCACAAACCACTCTGAGGGATCTATGCTTAATCTCCCTTGAGGAGTGGGTCAATCTGGACTAACAATAACCTGATTAACTTGTGGACAGTATGCCACAGCGAATACAGGCATGCATCAATGCAAGAGGACGTGATACTGGATATTAGAGGTACCGATGTGTACAGCAATCTGGACCACCACCGCTGAAGGTCTCGCTGTTTGGTGGTACAACAAGCAATGTGTGGTTTTCATGACCAATAAGAAGGACGGAAATGATGTTTATGTTGATCTCGATTCCAATTTTCTGTACAGGTTTCCGCACTCTCTGAATCGAGGTGATGGAAAACGTTTTTGATGTGTGTATATAGTATCATGTCACCTGCTTTCAACCCTAACAATAGTGTTCCGCTGAGACAGATCACGTGCCTTTAAACTGTTCTTCGTGAATAACACTATCTAGATTGTTTAATTTACTTCTTTCATACTAGCGCACACTTCGCTGCAGAGTGAAAATCTCATTCTGGTTATATACTTGCTGTTTGCTACGTCGTTTCATCCAGTGCCATCATAAGCTCAAAAACGAAGTGTTAAGTCCTCTTGTGTGACATAGCAATGGCGGACTATGGACGAAATACGTAATAGATTTTTAGCAATAAGCATACTCTTAATATTACTTTTTAATAAAACAAGAATCAGTTAAAAGAGACGTGCTCTTCATTAATTGACATAAGTTGGGACTGTCTTATGCGAAAGCTACAAGAGTTGTGATGATGTTCACACACTGTAGAGCAAGTTTGAGTTATAGTGTAGTTCACAATGGACGTATTTTATGAATCGTTGTAGTTTAACATAATAAATACAGCACCTTGATTGTCCCCACACTCATCACTATCGACTACCCATCTGTATCATCTCACTTTTATCCCTACATGTTGCTGTATGTAGCTGTGTGTACACTCATCTCCAGGTTACGTTTTAACTTAAGGGCCTACTGTAATTGAGCTCATCGTCAGACTGAGAACTAAGTGGTTTTCTTATTTACACTTAAAGTATTAGTCTGTTCTAATAATTATTGCTTGTTGCTCTCTTATGAGTATTCTGAAATACTAGTGAATACGTCTAAAGTAAAATAATGTAGCTATAACAACAAGGGGCTACATTTAATATCCTCGGCACTTAATTTACGCCGTTTCGAATGGCTTACACATTTGCTTATACATGACATATTTCAAGCATCTGTCAATTTGTCGGCAACTTCCGCATCGTCTTCAGACTCCAAGCCTTACACCTGGACTGATAGCCCGTTTAAGGAATATCTCGGTTGTAGAAATGTATTCCATCCTGCAGCGAGGATGATTGGGACCTGGCAACATTATAAAATATGTATTGCAACATTGCGATATTCCTTTTACTTCCTGGAGTGGGATAGAATTATTCTGCTGAATTCACTTAATATTTTCTTCGTATTCGAGGAATATATTCTGAACGATTTCCACTACCGGTGTGTAGTTTCTCGGGAAAACAACAAGTAATTTCACATTTATCGTTGCGAATTATCCGTCTTAACCATCACAAGAGCAATGAAGAGATACCGAAAACTACAGATGTTGACTATGTATGTTGAAACGTCGTCACACAGTAAAGCCAATGCTGCGTCGGTTCTAGGTTCCAGCCTCCTGACAGACAAGCGTTTCACCTCTTACCTGACAGACCTACAGGTGTGCTTCTTGAATGTGGCGAATAATTCTTGTCAAAATATTGATACATAAAGCGAGAAAACCATTTTGGAACGTGATTTCTTCTCTAAATCCCGCCCCATGCACGGCAAAAATGTTTCACCTTGCTCCACGGCCTTCACCCCTCTGTTAATTCACAACGGATCATATTTCTATTTAACACTCCATCTTCCGACCTGTAAACAACGCTACTCAGAAACTTCACATTTGCAACGCTCAAAATATCGTCGCAAGTGCAATAGTAGTGAAACCTTTGTATATTAAGATAAATGACACTTTTGCTTGGAATGTTTGCCAGTATGAGCGTATTTGGATACCTGAACACACGACTGGTATGTTACTCTTTGGAGACCTCAGATTGTCCTAGGAGCGTACGACGTCGCTGTGTTTCTACTGTGAGACTGTGTGTCGAGAGGTAGGTGAGTGAGGATCGACGATTGCAGACATGGCGAACAGAGGAATATAGAGGATGGTTTTGAGGCGCTTCCCCGGGCGACTGTACGTTTGAGAAGAGATAGCACTGAAATAATTCTCATTTTCTGCGAACGCGTATTACACATTTAATATCAGCTTAGTGTTATAATGCAAAGTTTCCCATCACTTGGTATCCATTGCAAAATTATCAACCATGTATTCAGTGCTTTGATAATTGTTCTTCCTATCTCCCTTTTAGCTAAAAGTATTTCATGAGAGAAGCAAAGGGTAAATATAGTAACTTAAGCAGTGTTCGCCTCAATCAGTTTTCACAGTGTCTGAAAAAAATAAATCTTAAGGCAACTATGCTGTTACGTCTTGCAGTATTGCTGGGACGTCTAGCTGTATTTTTTTTTTACAAAGTAATGGATTGGGCAAATGAGCTATAAATAAATTGTAAGTCTATCTGCCCTGGAGTAATTTCTTACCGGAATATGCAGCTGTGGTGAATTATGTAGTAAATTTTTCGTTTAATTCACGAGTCCATTTTTTTTTTCAAGAAGACGGATTCAGAATGTGATATTAAACCACTGTGTTGTGACTGTTTAAGGAGGAAGCCATTCTGTGTATTCTTACATTCCATTTCATTTACAGATTGTCAGGTTTAATTTAAAGTGATTTCTACAACACGCAGTAACTGTAATTTACGTAGTTAATATCCATATTTGAGAGCAGTACATCAATGTCTAGTTTAGCACACTGCAGATTGGCGACACTGTAATCATAATCTATAGCAGTTGCTTTCGAATTTCTAACAATACAGCGAAACACTGTATTCTTATAGCATGAAACAATTTAGTTTATGACAACACAGTTTAGATCTGACTTTGAAATGTCAGGTGAAACAGCTTAACTCTCATTTTCGCATGATTTCGAAATTGGTGAAGCACACAAAACTTTATACCGAGATAAACGGAAACTGATGGTGGGCCAGGGGAACATAAGTAGTTCAAATGAGGACAGCGGGCCATGATATCTGTCACGGAAATATTATTCGAAGGCTTTGATATTGCATCTACATTACATCTACAAGAAGGCCAAAGGGCACCTACACTATATTTTATTTCAGTCTCATATGATGACTATATTTGTTCTGATCTGAGATTTGAACCCAGATCTTCCCTTTCGTGGAATTTGATAGATTCGTGAGGATGCAGTTGCACAGTTTCGTTTTTTGCACAAGATTCTGAATTCCACAAGCACTCCACGGAAACCGTGTGTCTGAGTACGAATCCTAACTCAACAGAAAAATTTCGTAATGACTTTTGAAGCTCTAGCATGAACATACGTAACTGCTTGTGGAAATTTATTTTGATTCTGAACAGTCCTTCATATGTTCTCAAAAACTGCGAGATGTGAGGGTTTCGACTCCAAGTGAGACACAGAACTGCTCGTCACATCACTTAAAATTCAAAAATGCCGTTCCCAAATAATGATGAGGAAGATGAGGATAGTCCTCGTCGTGTGTATCCAACAACGATAAATGTGAGGTTAGGTTCCCCGTCAGCACTGAACTCGTCACGTTTCTTCCAGTTCAAACAGCTGCACTTCTCGCTACATGGGTCAAAACTCTACATTTTATATCTATTGAACTACGAGTAGACAACAGCTGAAATACGTGTCGGGTTAGTGATCAGGGAAGGCAGTAATTGTTCATTCTTCACCCCGCTTCATGTTCAAATATCTCGTTACTGCTGAGGGAATTCCATGTCTGTCATCTGATTGTGCTTAATTAATAACCAGATTAGGTATTGGGTTCGAATCCTCCTCCAGTACAAAACTTCTACTCATTATTCCAATTTATTATTTGTGAAGGAAACCATGTTTATCTTCTTCCGTTGTAGTTAAGAGGGAGACCATATGTTCGATAGGAGTTCCTTTCCCGTAAAAACAGAACACTAAGATTCGCTTGTTGACACTAACTAAAGACTAAGTATGTCAAGTCTCTTTGTTCCTAAACACGAGGGCCAATCAGTGTACATAGTGTTCGAATCTCGATCAAGGAGGAATACTTTGTTTATTTCCCATTTCCTAAAGATGTTGGGTTTCAGCTGACATCCAGAACAAATCAATTCGTGATGTCACTTAAAGTTATGACATGTGCACATCCAACTGCTCGTGAACTACTTACATTTTTAATGTCACTTCATGTTAGATAACTTGAGCGATAGGAACCGCACGTAGATCCACGTACCATCAGGAATACAATGATATATCCAATCAAATGTTACTCATGCTGAGATTTCCATTGGGCCCTTGACGCTTTTAATTTTGTGGCGGTGTTCGTAGCGACAAACAATTCGCGGTAGAAACGGCTTACGAAGTATTAATAGCGGGCCGACCGGTCCGCTGGAACAGTGAACAGAAAGATGAAAACCCAAACACTCTGATTAAATAAAAGTCGGTACTTATCTTTATTGACGAAGATACAGAAACACAATAGTGAACTCCGTGTCTACAGAGATCTGTCTAGTTGGAGTCGGAGCGGCTAGGTCAGCGTCGGCTGACGACAAGCAACAACTCTGCTGCGATGAACACACAACTGACTAGCAAGTACACAATTCGGTGGCGAGTATACAACTGAGCGGCGAATACAGAACTGTCCTAGCGCTCGCGACTCCAGCGCTTAAGAAGCCCGAAGCCAGCGGTGGCGCGCGCAGACTTGCGGCGATTTCCTGTCTCGCTGGCGCTGCTTATGCGGACGGCGTCCGAACTTTGATGCTGCCAGCCTTTTGGCTGCGGGCTCGGGTGGCATTACTGGCTAGGATATAACACTCCTCCCCCCCAAATCGCCGCACCGTCGTTGAATAATGACGTGGCAAGCGTCGACGGCGGGGGAGGGGTCTGGCCGCAGGCGTAGCAGAAGAGACTGGGGCGGAGACTGTTGTCGGTGGCAGTCCCAGGTCCTCACCCCAGCATTGGCTGCGCGGGGCCTCGGGAAACACCGACTGAAAACCGAGGTCAGGGTGCAGGCCTGTGACCACGGGCGCAGCTTCTGGTACTGGACGCGACGGGGCGTCGGGACCCACGAAGAGAGGCAGCGTCTCCTGACGCTGCGTCGACGGCTGCTGAGTGGGCGCCGGACAAGGCGCTGCGGTGTCAGACTCCTTGGGGGTGCCCAAGGAAAGCGGCTGCAGGACAGGCTGCACAGCCACCGCTTGGGAAGGCGGCCCGGCTGAGGGGTCGACGTCCATCAGCTCCGAAGGCGGTGGCGACTGAAGAGGGACCGCAGGCGCCGGAGCGACCACCTGGGGCACTCCCGGATGAAGCTGCGCGGGAGGCATCAACGGGACGGGCTGTCGGCGTGGTAGCGGCGACGGCTGCTGCTGCTGCCCTGGGGGCGGCAGCGAAGTCGGAAGGCGCGGCTGGAACCCGCCGCGGACCAAATCTGTGGACAAAGAACGAGCGGCAGAATCCGGGCGGCCAGCGCGGCGCAACTGGTTCTGATGCCTCCTGTGCACCCCGGTAGCACCTTCAACAGTATAAAAACCGCGACCCTGGACACTTATCACGGTACCACGTTCCCAACGACGGCGACCGTGATAACCTCTGAAAAAAACGGCGTCGTTGCGCTGAAAACGCGTGCGATGCTCAGAAGCGGCGGGTCGATCCGGGGGTGCAACAACCGTAGTAGGGTGCGATGACGACGGCCGTGGAGAAGCTCCTCAGGTGAAGGGCCGTCGCGTGGCGTGGTCCGGTACGACGACAGGAACGTGATGAGGGCCTGCTGACGAGAGTGCGTAGCACGAAGGCGGTCCATATGATCCTTGAATGTGCGTACAAAACGTTCCGCTGCACCATTCGATTGAGGGTGGAACGGCGGAGTAAGAACATGGCGAATGCCATTGGCAGAACAAAAACTTTCAAATTCAGCAGAGGTAAATTGTGGACCATTGTCAGACACTAAAACTTCTGGAAGACCCTCAATACAAAAAATTGAAGTCAACGCCTGTATAGTTTGCGCAGACGTTGTAGACTGCATGGGCACAACAAACGGAAAATTACTAAATGCATCTATCACGATGAGCCAACGAGAATTCCAATATGGACCAGCGAAATCAATATGTACTCGCTGCCAGGGACCGGCAGGGCGTGCCCACTCAAAATAGCGTTGAGGCGGAGCAGCTTGGTGTTCGGCACACGTCGAACAATCTGTAGACATCTGCGTAATCTGCTTATCAATGCCGATCCATGTACAATGTCGGCGGGCAAGCTGCTTGGTGCGGACCACTCCCCAATGACCTTGATGCAACAAGTCGAGGACCTTGGAGTGGAGCACTTGGGGAACCACTACACGAAGCTGGTCATTCTCGGTGCGTAACAGCAAAACTCCGTGCGAAACAGACAACAGATGACGTTGCGGATAATAGCGACGAACCACAGGATCCGATATGTCCTTTGCCTTGGACGGCCAACCACGTTGAACAAAACATAATAGTAAACTCAGATGAGGATCCGTAGCTGTCTCACGTGCCACCTGACGATAATCAATCGGAAAATCCCGGAGGGATTGATGCTCATCGGCGTCAATCTGATGGCAAGAGCCGTCAGAGGAATCGAAGACATCATCCGCAGCAATCGGCAATCTAGAAAGCGCATCAGCGTTTGCATGCTGAGCTGTAGGGCGATACAGTATCTCATACTGGTATTGTGATAACAAAAGAGCCCAACGTTGTAGTCTCTGAGCTGTCCGCTGCGGAACTGGTTTAGACGGATGAAACAGTGACGTCAGGGGCTTGTGATCTGTTACTAAATAGAATGGTCTACCATAGAGGTAGTGATGGAATTTTGTGACACCGAACACAATAGCCAACGCTTCCTTGTCCAATTGGCTATAATTACACTGAGCTGTGTTGAGCAATTTAGATGCGAACGCAATAGGACGTTCGGTGTTACCGACTCGGTGAGACAACACAGCACCGAGGCCGAAAGAAGAGGCATCACAAGCTAACACCAGAGGCTTGTTAGGGTCGTAATGGACCAGACAACGATCATTCAATAAAGCCTCTTTAAGCTGCTGAAAGGCTCATTGGCAATCAGCTGACCACACAAACGGAACATTCTTACGGCGGAGACGATGCAACGGTGCAGCAATCTGTGATGCATTAGGTATAAACCTAATATAATACGTCAATTTGCCAAGAACTGCTTGCAATTCATGCAGATTGCGAGGGGCGGGTAAATCACGAATAGCTGCAAAATGTGACTGGGAGGGATGAATGCCTTGAGCATTAATAACATGTACCAGATACTCCATCTCCGTAAGGAAAAATGAACATTTATCGATGTTGCAACGTAGGCCTGCCTGAGACAACACTTTAAACAAACACTCCAAATTACGGAAATGTTCAGCAGGCGTCCGACCGGACACAACAATATCGTCTAAATAGTTGCAACACGATGGCACATTAGCCAGAAGTTGTGACAAAAAACGCTGAAAAACAGCTGGAGCTGACGCACAACCAAAAGGCAAACGCAGAAAACGGAACAACCCCAACGACGTGTTTATGACAAAATACTGTTGTGATTGCTCGTCGAGGGGTAATTGCAAATATGCTTCACGGAGATCAATTTTGGAAAAGAAACGAGCTTCAACTAACTTATCCATCAGCTCGTCCGGTCGAGGCAAAGGAAAAGAATGAATGACAGTCTGAGGATTAACTGTCGACTTAAAATCAGCACACAAACGTAACTTGCCAGACGGTTTCTTTATAATAACTAAGGGAACAGCCCACCGGCTCGCTGAAACGGGTTGAATAACACCGTTGTTTTGCCAACGACGAAGTTCATCTTCTACAGGTGCCCGGAGGGCGTGAGGCACTGGACGAGCACGACAAAATCGAGGCTGAGCATTATCTTTAAACGTAATTTGAGCGGCAAAGTTCGCAGCACAACCTAGTTCGTCTTTAAATATGTCACTGTATCGTTTACACAAATCGGTTATGCGGCCTTGAGGAACATCAACAGAATTAATTTGCAACACATTGTCTTGGATAGACAGGCCAAACAAGTCAAAACAGTCTAATCCGAAAATGTTTATACTGTCTGTAGCGCGGAGCACTGTGAATGAAACTGTTTTTGTATTGCCACGGAATGTGGCTGGCATGCTACATACACCTAACACAGGAATTTGTTCTCCACTATAAGTAGCCAAAGAATGTTTTGCCGCTGAAAGTTTAGGGCGGCCGATAGCCGCATACGTAGCACTATTTATGAGAGTCACAGACGCACCAGTGTCTAATTGAAAATTGAAGGTCTTATCCTGGATGCGTAGCTTCACAAATAGTTTATTACACTGTCTCTGGATCGGTGCAGTGGACGCGGAAGACACAAAATCAGCGCGTTTAGCGCGTGTTCGCTGCTTACGACAACTCGTGGGTTGGGCGGGTGGAACAACTCCCGCTTCACTCGCAGTCTGTACATTACTTTTTACAGCGTTTGAATTATGCTTGGGTCGCATAGCAGAGGGCTGGGTGGGTGGCTTATTGCGAACAAGTTTATTACCCACACGAACCGTGGAAGAGTCTTTAAACGCGAGCTTCTGGGCGGGCTGGCTTTGAAGAACATGAATAACCATGGGCTGGGCAGCACTAGAATTGTTCTTGCGTTTACGCAAACAAACAGTCTGGATGTGTCCTTTCCTTTGACAAAAGTGACAAACCGCGTTTCTTAACGGGCAACGTTCACGAGGATGAGCAAGAACACACTTAGGGCAAGACTTAACTCTATCATTTGGCACACGCGGCTGACGAATGTGTTTAAGATGACGCGGCCGGCTAGTGTTTACAGTCTGACTCTGCCGGTGGGGCCGCGGGCGTGACATAACTTGCTTAGCACAGGCAATTTGAGAAATACATGGCTGATCTAACTCACACTCAGCATAGTCAAAAGTATCTTGGGCTTCAATGATGTTCATCACAGTCTCTAATGACGGGTCAGGCAACTTTAAGATAGCAGCACGAATACGAGAATCTGCAATGTTTTGAGTAATAGCGTCTCGTAGCATGACATCACTGTAGGAAGCTCCACACACACAATTAAATCGGCACTGACGGGTGAGGCCCCGTAAATCTGTTAACCACTGTTTATTAGATTGATGTGGCAGTTTCTTTAATCTGAAGAACTTGAATCTGGCTGCTGCCACATGAACTCGCGACTCGAAATACTTAGCAAGCTTGTTAACAACAACGTCATAGTCTAAAGCTTCTCGCTGGGATTCCGGGAACAACTTACAAAGTAGTCGATAGACTTCCACGCCTGCAGTGGAAATTAAATAAAGCTGCCGCTCAGTACCTGTGATTTTGTAGACTGTCATGTGCGCCTGCAACTGCGCGAAATATTCACGCCATTCTTCTCTTGACGCATCAAAAGCACGGAAAGGTGGTGCTGCCCGTGCTTGTTCCTTTTGTGTTGGAGGATTAGCCGCTTGTTTGGCGATTGCTTCCACCAGACTTTGTATTTGCTGACTCTGTAACAAGATCAACTGTTGTAATTCGGAAGACATAGTGAACACAAATTAAACCAGCCCCCAAAATTTTATCGCTATAATTAGTATAACCAGAAACAAGTTGAACCAGCCCTGCACACGAGTTCGGAAGTCCTCGTCGCCAGTTTCGTGGCAGTGTTCGTAGCGACGAACAATTCGCGGTAGAAACGGCTTACGAAGTCACCGCCACACTTTTAATAGCGGGCCGACCTGTCCGCTGGAACAGTGAACAGAAAGATGAAAACCCAAACACTCTGATTAAATAAAAGTCGGTACTTATCTTTATTGACGAAGATACAGAAACACAATAGTGAACTCCGTGTCTACAGAGATCTGTCGAGTTGGAGTCGGAGCGGCTAGGTCAGCGTCGGCTGACGACAAACAACAACTCTGCTGCGATGAACACACAACTGACTAGCAAGTACACAATTCGGTGGCGAGTATACAACTGAGCGGCGAATACAGAACTGTCCTAGCGCTCGCGACTCCAGCGCTTAAGAAGCCCGAAGCCAGCGGTGGCGCGCGCAGACTTGCGGCGATTTCCTGTCTCGCTGGCGCTGCTTATGCGGACGGCGCCCGAACTTTGATGCTGCCAACCTTTTGGCAGCGGGCTCGGGTGGCATTACTGGCTAGGATATAACATTTAATTCAGATTTTTCTGCTCGCTTAGCTCATTATGCAGTTTGTACAGAACACCTCGCCCATTGATCGACGTCTAATGGATGGCTGGAAGACATTTCATAAAGCACGAATACACAGGATCATCATAGAACCTTGGGAGTACAGATTCTGGAAAAATTCCTCTCTCCCTCTCTCTCTCTCTCTCTCTCTCTTTCTCTCTATTTCTACCCCTTTTTTTTAAAAAAAAAAAAAAGAAATACAGTACTGGGCAAGTATTGCGGTATTATTTACGTCCTTGCTTCAGATATTAATGAATTTGTTACCATTTTATAAACGTCACTCATTACAATAAAACTGACTTCAGAAGCGTAGAAGGCTGTCTCATCAGTAATTAGGCGTTCCCTGGTATTTGTAGTGTGGAGGTATTAATTTACATCTATGCCTACAGCCATACAAACGTGTGTTCTCTAGTGGTCACTTGTGGTAATCATTTTATATAATACGATAAGAGAACCTCCAAGAAAGTAGTATGTTACCTGGGTTGTACGTCAATGAGGCGGAATGCAATTCGGTTCGTTTGGATACTTTTCAAAATGACAGTACCTAGGAAAAAGATGTTATATTGAAATTTGAAAGTGTTGTAGTCTCGAACTTCTTGTCCATACGAACTAAAATGTTACATCATTACTCTACTATACACAAACAACAAGTAAGTGAAATCAGACTAAACACAAATATTATCAAAAATCAGTTACGAGTTAAATAACCTTTCAAATGGTTGCCACTGGTTAATAAAAAATTTTTCATTTTCAAGACAAGTAAATTTGTTAATACACTGAAGAAGCTTAGTTCATTTGCTAGTATTACTTATTCCACAGTGACTGGCCTTCTTCTGGTTCAAGGCGCCAGACGGTGCACGACTGGAGAAGTAAGACTTAATTGTCCACATATTATATTAACAGCTCTAAAAATACATAGCATTTTCCTTACCATAAAATTCTGTAAGAAAAGAATTAACAATATATTCCAATATATTTAACATAGTACACAGAACGTGAATGTGAGAACGCGAAATATTTTTAAATGCTGTACGAAACACAATCACATGTCTAACAACAACAAAAAACTATAGAAAATGGCGGAAACTGCTTATGGTGTTCGGTAGTGCGTATTCCCTCATCTGATTCGAAAATAAGTCGCTAGACTGAAGTACCGTCCAAGAAGTATCATTTATTCGTCGGTGCTCTGTCTTCCAGGTACAGCACTCTCCCCTCGCCGTTTAAAAATATTTTGTACTTATTTATTTACAGAGTAGTAGTTCACATACAGTTTTTCAGTTACAGTGATTTCGTTCTTTACTAAAATGCCAATGCAACGTTTTTCTTCCACATACATCCGAAGTTATGAAAATCTGCCATGCACTTGTTATCTAAGGTGATGATTTATTTACTTTTCGAACTGACCGGCTACTACAGTCCAAATTCGATTTTTACCAACATTATGTCGTAATCTATTGAGTGCCATCGTTTGTTAATATGGCCCATGCATTAGCGTTCGGGTAGGAGGCACTCTATTGGACAAAACTTCATTAACGGCCGTTCGTGGGAGGAAAATCAATAGACGAAGTAAATTAGCTCATCCTTGTGGATGTATAAATTTAATAACGGCGCTGACGTACGTGATGGCGGAACCATATTACAGTTTATTAACCTCTCAGCGCCAGTGAAGTGGCTGGATGATCGGCTTTAAAGTATGAGAAGTGAAGGCAGCGGTTCACTTACCTATTAGTTAGGACAAACTCACGTAGAACGGTCAGATAGACCAAATGATACAGAACTTTAATTTCCAAGGATTTATGTGATACAATGGTTAGTGCGCTTATACACCTACAAATTTTTCTCCTAGACTGTAGACCCAAATCTACACCCTCAAATGTACTGTGCGAAAGGAACTGTATTTTTTGTAACAACAAAACGGTCATAGCAAAACAACTTGTATCTGCTAGAGTCGCCAGAGTGGACTTATCGAAAGGAGAGGCCGATCTTCTTATTTTAGCAACTCCAAATATTCTATATATGCATTTAAGTACAATTATCAGTTGGTTACTTTCTGTAACCTAAGAAGCACTGGAGCACTACTCAGAGGTTCATTGCACAATGCTAGTTATATTTATTACCCGGTCAGCCACTGGCGTTGCCTCTCCGGATATTCTCTGGTCCTGCCATTGATAAATTGTGACGTAAAAAACATATATTGATAGGTGACAGTGCGAAAACTTATTAAAAGACGGTTAGGAACTGTATCACGGAGTAGATAGCTGTACATAGTTCTATATTTGGTACAGAATTCAGCTCAAAACAAGTGCAGCTGTGTATTGCATGGGGCAATTTGTAACCCTTACTAGAGCTGTTAAAAATCACCTAAAATAATATTTGTTGAAAGATTTCTAAGCGAGCATTTTTGTATGACTGAATAAAGTACGTTACGTTACTACTTGCATTTGTTATATTTCAGTAGGTTGTCTTGGAATGTGCCGGACATATCCGAGCCTACCCACTTCCCCATTATTCAAGTATATGATAGCTTTATAATAGGCCCTGCTGTACATGTTGGGTTGGCACTATTCAGTTCAGCTCATTCGTTTGTGTTGTTTAACGAGAGAGGAAAGTATGTTATCTTGCAATAAAGGAATGAAGGACCAGGCACTTCAAAATTCATTTAAATGAATGATCACCGACTAATCTCGTTAGCAGGGTTATAATTCCTGAACTCTATGCTTGCTGCACAGAGGAACTTCGGATTCATTCGAAAGCCTCAGTCTTTCGCGCATTGTGGGATACCGTTGCAGTCTGAATTACTTAGAGTTTTATAACGAAAAATGACTATTCTGATTTCACTCAATCGATAATGGAGAACTAAAGGGGATATAACTATCCACTACAAGCAACAGTTCAGCTAGTAGCTTCCAAATACATCTCCAAATAAGGTGCGTGCATCATTGAAAAATGATCATTAATGTAGAATACGTTGGTTTAACATCACGTGTTGCAAGAAACAGTGACGAGCACCACGAAGTCGTCTAATTGCAACAACACAAAATATCGCCGAACGGCAAAAATTAACTTAAACCAACGTTTAAACCAATGTTCTCGTAATGCAAATTACACTGAATAACTGTTAGCCACACATACCTGACTTCACATCCTAACATTTAGCATACTAGTGGACACTCACAGCTTTGCAGGTCCATCCGCCTCTTACCTGATCTTATGATAGAGTGTCCATTTACATGTAACATGCGCTACCCACGCATCCAGTGAGTGCCAGTACTCCAAATGCACTCTGAATCGTGTGCCGCATACCAACCCATAGAACCGAAGACGCCCCGTTTTGTAAGCGCTGAGCTAATTGGCGAGATTTTGAAGGCTGTTAGTTGAAGGTAAATCAATTGCAATATCTTAATAACAGAAAAGAGGTCGGGTAAACATTTATTCACTGACGGATACGATTCATTTCTTTTTGTACACACAAACTGTTTCTCTTCAGGGAATTATTGAAGCGTTACTTGAAGAAGTCTGCTCAAATCTTGGCAAACGTATTTCATCAACTCAGACGATCTTAAAAGAAAGATAGGAAATGACCCAATAAGAAGTATAGGGAGGCATTCACAATCGTTCCTTATTCATCTTGTTTAGTTATTGATGCATAAATAGATAACTGATGGAAAAAGGGGTGGAAAACATAATACGTATTATTAAGTAGCATTTCTTATCGCATATTTCGTCATGCGTACCCTAAATCAAATTCTGCTAGCAAGGAAATTAGGTGCAATAAAGCAACGCTGTGCCAGAACACAACCCCCATCAGTTTTTTGTTTTACCGTTGGGTATTCATTCATTCATGTCCCCAAAGAATCTTGCTGTGCAGAAATTAAGTACATTGCCATACATCCATCTCATAGCTAATACACTCATCCAGTTTGAAAGTATACAAGTGAACGCATTCATGAAATAAAGACATCGCTCATGGAAACCATGAGGAAATGAGTAATAAACACTCAAACATCTTTATATGCTCTACAGAACTTGTTTTTATTGAACATCTGTAACAAAAAGGTCATTAAGCGTAATAAAAGTTGACAAATACAAAAAAAATGTGTCAAGTGTGCTGACATTTCTCAGTGTCTTAATCTCGACATATATTTTAATAAAAAATATATTATTCGGCCCACTGTTGTTGTTGTTGTGGTCTTCAGTCCTGAGACTGGTTTGATGCAGCTCTCCATGCTATGCGATCCTGTGCAAGATTTTTCATCTCCCAGTACCTACTGCAACCTACATTCTTCTGAATCAGCTTAGTGTATTCATCTCTTGGTCTCCCTCTACGATTTTTACCCTCCACGCTGCCCTCCAATACTAAATTGGTGATCCCTTGATGCCTCAGAACATGTCCTACCAACTGATCCCTTCTTCTGGTCAAGTTGTGCTACAAACTCCTCTTCTCCCCAATCCTATTCAATACTTCCTCATTAGTTATGTGATCTACCCATCTAATCTTCAGCATTCCTCTGTAGCACCACATTTTGAAAGCTTCTATTCTCTTCTTGTCCAAACTATTTATCGTCCATGTTTCACTTCCATACATGGCTACACTCCATACAAATACTTTCAGAAATGACTTCCTGACCCTTAAATCAATACTGGATGTTAACAAATTTCTCTTCTTCAGAAACGCTTTCCTTGCCATTGCCAGCCTACATTTTATATCCTCTCTACTTCGACCATCATCAGTTATTGTGCTCCCCAAATAGCAAAACTCCTTTACTACTTTAAGTGCCTCAATTCCTAATCTAATTCCCTCAGCATCACCCGACTTAATTAGACTACATTCCATGATCCTTGTTTTGCTTTTGTTGATGTTCATCTTATATCCTCCTTTCAAGACACTGTCCATTCCATTCAACTGCTCTTCCAAGTCCTTTGCTGTCCTTTGCAGTGCCAAAAATTCTTTACAGAAGTAACTGCACATACATAGAAAGTCAACTGCTGTACCTAATGACAAAGGGAGACTAAGGGAAAAGAAGCTGTTTTAACAAAACATTTATCTCTTAGTTTAAAATGTTTGTCCAATTATAGTAAGAGTATTAACGTAACGAAATATCAACTACACTGCATGAATAACAGTGCAATAACGAAAACACTATTAAGGTATGGGAAACCTCCTGGAATCATGTATATCTTATTTTTATACAAGAACAAAGTAAATAAGTCATACATACAAGAAGAGAGCAAGGAATAGAATTATCATTAGAAATATTATGAAGATTCTTTATGTCACAAGATGGCAAGATATGTTATGGGTATATCTTGAAAATTTTACATTAGTATGCTACTTCACAAAGTACCATGTATGTACAGGGTGAGTTTTCTACTTTGAGACAATAAAATAAATTAAAAGCTATGCATAAGAAAAAAAAACAGGAAAATATTTGTGCTTTCCAGTGGTAATAATACTGACCCATTTGCCTCACAACCAGGGAGTTTGACGTGGGGCCACTTTCAAATCTCGAATATGAACATCTCCATTTTATAATAGAATTGGACTCAATGGGGAAAATTCAAAATTTTGTATGTACTTTTTTTGTTGCTCATTTCAAAACGATATTGCCTCGAGAAATATACAACTGTTTAAACCCATAAAAAGAGTTATGTGTGGGAAAAAACTCAGTGTTTTGTAGCTTTTACCGTATAGCTGTATTGAAACATTCATTCATTCAGTATTTGACTTGATGTCACTGCATGCAGGTCTTCCCTCATTTCTTAAATATGTCTTCATACCGCAACTGCATTATTAGTTACAATGCAAGATTAATACAACAGAAAAGAAAAATTGAAATGGTTTACACCTATGGAGGAAGATGCAGGACCGTCGATAATGCTGCAACTCTTTGTGCTCAACTTCTATCCAAATAAGGTCAGTCATGCACATCTCTTTGTCTATGGAACCATAAAATACGAACCATCAAAGAAGTTTCTGGACAGGACAATGAAACTGTGATAGTATCTTCAATTAATCCTAGCCCCCACATTAACACTCTGCTATTACAGTTGACTGGCACACTGACTGTTACAGCTACCACCACGTCCCTGAACAGCACCTTCATCAGCAACTGTGGCGCTGCTATTGGAATAAGTCTTAAACTGGTCATGTGACCGTCCACGCCAGCTTGTATCTTTATGCCTGCTGGGTACGTAAAGTGTGGCAGTACTCCAGCAAGAAGCATTCCCTCACTCTCGCATTTCAATGCCACGTGCAACAAGATGAAACAAAAAAAAATGGTTGAAATGGTTGTGAGCACTATGGGACTTAACATCTGTGGTCATCAGTCCCCTAGAACTTAGAACTACTTAAACCTAACTAACCTAAGGACATCACACACAGCCATGCCCGAGGCAGGATTCGAACCTGCGACCGTAGCGGTCACGCGGTTCCAGACTGAAGCGCCTAGAACCGCACAGCCACACCAGCCGGCCAAGATGAAACACCAGACCCTCAGTATTATCTGCAGTGTCACCAGCCCTGTGCTTCAAACTAACAATGCTGCATCACACTTGTGCCAAGCCGCCACCATGCTGTGCGACTATCACATCATGCTGATTCTGTGTCTAGCCATCTCCCAATTGAGCTATTACTGTGCTGATACTCCGCCACATTTCCTAAATGCCTTATTGCCTCTGCATAAAGCCCTCTAGACATCGAGCTAATCCATAAAACAGCGTTTCCACCTCACCACGTTGCCACACGATTCACCATTCTGCTCTCTGAGCCCAACAAGCCATTCAATACTGCTCAATCTGTAAGCCAAACCATCTTCCTGCCACACTGTTTCTGTACAAAGATGTCATAGCTGTCCTCATCGTACCATTCTGTAAACTAAATATGCTACAGTGAGCTGCAGTTGTGATATCAATCCAGTATCTATCAGGAACTGCTATCTCCTCAGCAGACTATGTTGTTTCTGGTGAACATGGATGGTCTTTAAGTTGATATCCTGGGCTATGCGTGCTGTTAATGAAGATGTACTCAGCTGCAACAGTGGAAGAATGGTGTTGAGGTTGTTACTGAATCCATGCTCCTCATTGTGTCTGCAACATAAAACTGACCATGAGGCAAACTGCACATGCCTCATCTCATCTGCCGCATTTATATTGATGACGTGTCTGTCTTCTAATTCATGTGCCTCTTACGACTGAAACCACGTGACAGTTAGCAATGAATTGGTCCAGACCCAACACCACACACTCTACTTGTGAGTGACATGGATTCAACTTGCCTGCTGATGTCATGTGGCACCCTCTCCTTCTGTCACAGACACTTTGGTGTGTGGCCTGAAAACAAAGAATCATCTTTGCCTCAGGGTGAGTGCCTGTCTTCACAGTCGCAATCCATCTTCGAAATCTCGCCAGACAGTATCAAGGTACCATGAGCAGCCACTATGTTTACACCTGATAGTCATCAATTGCTGATACCAGGCATTTGAGAGACACAGCTGTCCCACAAGTGCCTGCTGTTGATTGAGCCTTGCTCTCTCCAGCTGCCAACGCCTGGAGTTTCTGGAGACCCAGTCATCCTACTATCAGCTGCTATTTGTCGAGCCACATTCCCATTAGCTGCCTAATCCCACCATCCCAGTACCCTCCCTTGTCCTCCCTCTGGCAGCCATCACTGCCATCCATTCTCCCTCAATGGTCATCACGAAACCAGCCTGCTAGTTAGCACTGTCACAGTCATGGTCGACTCTATCCTGTCAGGGAATCACTTATCCTCAAACCAAGGTAGATCCTTTCACATGCTTTCTATGCAATCCACTGTGATGTCCCTCCTGCCTACACTCACCAGTACTGACGCCTTTTCCAGCATGGCCTACTCCTCTGATGCATGCTCCTTTTGAATGCCAAGGCAATATCTCTCCTGCCATCCCATAATGTCCATCAGTCAATGTTTTTCATTTCTCTGACACTGACTGCCATGATGTATTCCAGCTTCCCAGTGGCCCACCCTGCAGCCCACCCAGTTTGTCACACTCTCATGGCTAGTCCACTTCCCAAAGGTTTCGCCAATCCAGCAGCTGCTTTCATATTGCCTGTACTATTGGTGCCAACATTCACCATGTTTGGGATTGAATTGCTGCCATAATTCACACATACTGCCTCTGTTGTTGGTGCCATCGCTCTTCAGGTACCCACAGTGGTCAAGCTGGCCTTACAGTGCCTCCACTGCTTCTTCTAAGGATGGTGCACACTGCTTCCCAATGGTGGACAATGTCTCCTCCAGTCAGTCGGGTTCTTTGCCCTTTCTCAAGGCAGTTATGACATCTTAAGGGGAATGGACATTATATTCACCTGCCTGCAGACTATTTCCCGCACAATGAATGTGTCCAGCAAACTGTGTCACGTTTTGGGCTACAGGTGTCTCTGAACCAAGGCTATATGCAGATAGAAATGAGCATCTTCCGCTATAGACACAATATAGCCGATTTACAGACTGACTGTTCCAACCACCGTGTTGCAAAGCAATGCACACATCAAAAACAGAGGAGCTGCTATGTGAATCTGTCATTAACTGGTAATGCGATCATCTTCTCCCATCACTTAATGCTCACTGGCTTACTCAGTTCGTGGCCAGCCACAGGCAGCACCAGCAGCCCATCAGTATAACAACCTGGAGACCGGTGTCATGTCTGCACATCTGCAACACACTATGCTAAGAATCCACGACACTTTCTCCACATTGTGCGATATGCATGTTAAGCTAACCCTGCACCATTCTGTCAGTGCACTGCACTGCCTCTGAGCCACGTCGCCTCTGTGGAAACCTTCTCCACTTCAGCGTATCGGTACAATACGCCATATATGCATCCCAGAGTCGTATGTGACTCATCACACTGCATTGCAAGCCCTTAGGTCTCACGCACTGCCATAAAGATGCAGCTCCATCGTGCTCCATCTCCATGGCGCTCTGGTTTTCCACCAAAAAGTTTCCATGCAAAGAGAAGAGGGCTCTTCAATGCACTGTTCTGAGAGCCCAACATGATACTAAGCACTATTATTTTCGACGTCATTATGATGTGCATCAGGGCTTGGTATCTCCTCAGAAGACTTTACTTGTGTCGTAACTAGTAATCACGGAGAATCTCACCGTTGTTATCCACAACTATGCATGCTATTAATAAAGGTGTGTGTAAATGCAAGTGTGGAATCCATCATTTAATTGCACTTGGTACCTGCTATCTTCTGAGGATATGAAATCTTCCACCAGCTAGTTTGTTGCAAAAATTTCCAGAACCAAGTATTTCCCAGTGGCCAATTCAGCAAACACAGCAAGACCCTAGATTCTTCGATGAAGTATTGTTGTCTGGTGAGTTGACCTTTACATACCATGGAAAGGTTCACATCACGCATTAGAGAACGTGGAAAACTCGCATCTGTTACGCCAAGCTGAACATCAGCATCCAGTGATTATGAATTTTCAATTTCGAATTATTAGTGAAGGCTAGACGTTTCATAACTTACCGATAGCACCTTCAGTGGTGATAAATACCGAACCTCTTTAGACTACGCTCTTTCAGTGTTGCTTACAGACCTTCCCTGTGACTTGTGATGTTCAGTGTGGTTTCAATATGACCCTTGTCCAGCACATTATTATGTAGCAGCGTCTTGGCATACTAGATAGTCAGGTCTTACTTAGCCTGACTTGTTTTTGGTGGGGCTACCTGAGAGGTGAAGTTTATAATGTCTTGCTGCCAACTCGCAGAAGAGGGTGCAGCGTATCAGCAATGCATGTCGTTAGATTACATAAGAAACACTTCTCAGTTTTGTCGAAACATTCCATGTGTGGAGAAGTGAGTGCATCGAATAATACAGTGAAATTTTTGAGTACTTGCTGTGAAATAATGAAATAATTCTTAGAAACAAACACCACATTGATGAGAGGTGAGAGGAGGCAACTCAAACAGCACCCCACTGGTGAGAGCTCAGTGATTAACCTCAAACTAGCTTCCTCCACAATTGCTGAAAACGTCTGGTTTACTTTATTTGATTCAGTTCATTGTTCTCCAAATAATAGAGTTTTGGAATTATGTTGAGCTATTTAGCAATTACAGCGCCATCTATCACCCAACAATAAAAGTGTTATGATCAAAAGTTACTATTTAATTCCCATAGCCTCCCAATCTGAATTAAAAATGTAATGTCTGTATTTAAGCTATCAATGTTGCCCCTCGCCCTACCTCCTGAGAGCGAGACAGGGTGTCAATATTTCTATATCAGGATAAAGCACGCACTTCTTTCGTTTTATAATCTGCATAATTTTTGAGATATTTCGTTGTCTCAAGATAAAACCTCACCTTTTATTTATGTATACATTGTTAATCAATAGGAAAAAACTTAATGAACTATCTTGATTTGTTTTCTTTGTAGAGAGTAACGGAGTTAATACATGTCAAGTTATTAGTGTACGATAATGCAAACACCATATACTGTAGGTAGGATTTTGCTGTGGCATTGGACTACATTGGATTTTGTAGTTCATTATTCGAGCAGTGGTAAGACAGTTAAGGTCGCTGCAGGTACTCCATGTGGAGAAACCAATTATCAGAGACTTTAGGGGAATAACGTTAATAACCTGGCAATTAAACGTATTCCTAATTTATACACTGGGAAGTGGAGTAAATACCAGTCATTATCGAGGTACAATGGTCACAAAATGTTGGTCGATGTCTTAGTAATAATTCTGTGAGGTACAAAAGCCAGTGTTCCAATAGATATTTAAGGTAACATGCGCACGACATCATTCGTTTCCTGATGTTTGGCGAAGTTCATTTGCACTGACATAAATACATTCGAGATCAGTGGTGTTATAATGTCAGCCCTGTTGATTGACCTGGATTGTTGAGAGACTGCTCGTTCACTGCTCAGCACGCAGGCTTTCACTAGTTGGTTCGCCCATCATCATCATGGCTGAAGGTGTCGACTGACCTGAACTATAGGGCATGCTTGGGGGTGGAGTGAGCAATCCACGGAGGCGAACGTCCCCTCAAGAATGCAGCTTGGCTCCATGCTGTTACCGGTTTATCGCCATGAAATGAAGAAGTAACAGGAATATCACTAGCATGACAAATGATGATGCAAGGTCTCAAAACTGCAAGAACAAAAAAACACAATTTATCACATAACCACCACAAACGTATCTATAGACTATAATCACAGGAATATTTCTTTTATTACACTATATGCGTATCACTTTTCGAATCATTTCCGAATGTTGAAAATCAGTTTTGCTTCAGACTCATGCACTTCCACTTGAACTCGGTACACACTTCAGTGAACTACTACGTACGTCTTTCCACACCAAATTTCCCCATCAATTCTCGGCACAGCGAGTTGTGCGCCGAATTCAGCATTTCCGCCAGAAATGGGGTCAGCAATTCCTGTGTGTTTTCACGAGCAATCGCAGAACATGCTGTCTGAGACTTTAGAATATCTTCAGCCTCACTCTGATCCTGCGCCTCCATCACAATCTTCCACATTCACAAAGCCTTCTTACTAAGTTCTTCGTCACGTACATATGCCTACATTTTCGGTAGCACTACCTGTCTCTTATTAAGCTGAATTTTTTCCTTGTTAATCGCCTCCATAGTTAGAGAACTATACGTGCTCTAAGAAACCTCCACTCCCGCCCCCCACCATCCCTACCCAGATGTTAATTTGTCTATGTGTACTGATGGCATTTTCATTGAAATAAGTCAGTGGCGTTTTCTTTCAATCAGTGTTCATTTTCAGATAACCTATATATTTTTGATACGCAATATTAAAAATAGATATGAGAGTTACATTTTGATTTAAGGGGACATAGTATGTCCTATGCCACCAATGTTAAATTATCGAATTTTGTGACCTATTATCTTGAAAACGTTTTAAGACACAAACTTGCAAATCTCCATAATTATTAATGCACATTTCTAGATACGCTGAACTAGAATTATTACTAAAATTTTACTGTGGGGCATGCTATCTTCTTTTTTCAAACGCTCCACTTTTTGACAGAATTTTGTAAATAAATGAACATAAAAACAAAACAGCTCTGCAGATTTTAATTATTCTAGTTCCATATGTGTTGAACCTCACACTTGGCATGCTGTGAAATTTCATTTCTCTACCATCAGCACTTTTTTAGAAAACAGGTCATTTACTGCAAAGGAATGTAGTTCAGAGATATTGAGGTTTAAAACTATTTCATCAAAAATTCTTAAACAGCCTTACATTTCTGCGTCTTTTATGCACAAGAGCCCAGTGCCTGCCTCCTCCTTTTCTTTCTTACTTCTTTTGTTATTTAGTGAGCAGCTAACTCTGCTTCACGTACACGAAGCTCATCCAGTTCCCACAGTCCTTTAGCTGTGTTCCGTCCAAATCATACCCCTAGCTTCTCCAGGACCTTAAGTTATTCATGGTTGCCACCATTAAAAGTTATTACAACGTCAGACACTGCTAACTTTACAGTCATAAATCCAGAAAATAGGAACAAGGCACCACTTTTACTCTTAGTCCTTTCATTTACGTGTAAAGAGCAGTACAAGTTAGCTACTACAAAAAAGCCGATAATCACACTAATTTCAACAAAAAATAGTATCAGAGAGAAGGACTGATTTGTTCATTCGTAATGCCACCTTCTGAGATGTAGCATTAGGCACAAAGCTAAGCAATTCACAACCTTCTAGACTGTGTAGTTGCCATAATATGATTGGTCAACTGTGGCAGCATATGCGTAGCTGCGAAACTTGACAGTCACACGTCAACATTAAAAATCTTATTTCAAGGTCTCACAGTAGTCTGATTTTAATGTATTATATACCAAAAAGGTCGGAAAAGTACAAAGCACATTATGGAGTAGAAAATAGAAAATGTCAAATTTCAACGAATTTCACGTAGAATGTCCCCTTAATAGTATTATCCTTTCTACACGTGCAAGAGCTCCTGCAAAATGCAGAATTTGCGTTTATGTGATGTATGAGAATATATGCATTTTTTAAATACCAGCGCTCTTCATCTTGCCTGAAAGTTTTCTATGCACCAAACGTCGTTAGTAGAGTAATATGTCCTGCATATTAGGTGCATAGCATGCAGATTTCAAAGCTCCTGTAACCCACTTTCGTACCATTACGAATCTGCATTAGACACTTGCTTGTGATTCACATAATTCAATACTGTGAATTTCTGACTCAATCAATAAGAAGTACTACACCAAATTCATGTCTTGCAGTGATTAGTGATTCTCATCTATATGTTTCTTCGGGCAATTATTATGATGTTATATATTTATATTCTTAGGTGGAACTGTAAATGTAACCATAGAAATTGTGGAGTGCTTACCAGCACACTTAATGTTCATTATTTCTTATCATCACTATTTGCAGTTACTATCTTAACTCCTTACAACTTGAAATTAGTGGCGGAATTACGTGACCTGTATATACGATAATGGCATAATCACTCGTCACCTATCTTAACGCATTTTGTTTTTACAGTCATCAGAAATACCTTCCATCATCCAGGCTTATCATCTTATAACGGTTCTGGTGTATAAAATGTATATAGTTCGTATAGAACTTGAAAAAATACTCCTTGTTGGTACGTTATTGAAAGTGTGTAAATAGTTGTTATACTGTCTCTCACGTGTACCATGCTACTGAATGTATTAGTTTACACACAGTATTTGTCATCTTAGTAGCGCTTTTTACCGTTTGACGATTAATAAGCCAATCTTTTCAGGTTAAAAATGGAAGTACCGGTATATCACCTTATTTGATATTATAAGGAGCGATCAAAAAATTTCCGTTCGAGGACATTGTTGGAGTATACATGCAAAGAAGCGCATCTTCGATGCAGGCATATAAACACCAACAAGTAAGAAAGGGAAGAATGTGACATTCGTGTGTTTCTAATGTGCGTGCGATAAATGCGGAACCATGAACTATGGCGACGTTATTACCAAATGCCTCCTAGCAGGTCCAACGTGCTGTTAATCTTTTCTTGGCTGCCGAAGGACAAACCACGGTAGACATCCATCGGAGAGTGAAGAATATATGTGAGGACGTGCGGTAGCAATTGTGTCGAAAACCACTGGCGTGGAATCGCTGTGCCAAGTTCCATGACGGTCGTGATCCGATACGTCTGTCGATTTGGGAGGCCAGCCTAACCCACTACGGAAAGCAAATGAAGAGGGGAGATACTCGATCGCCAGCCCTGTTGTTCTGGTTTCTCCCCATGCGATTATCACTTCTTCGGTCGCTTAACAAAGGTCTTAAAAGGTCGACAAGTCTTTCCAGATGGTAAAGTGCAGCATGCAGTTACGGACCTGGTGTTTAACTAAGGGTAACTCCAGTATGGGGCGTCGGTGGCGTGACTACTTAAATGCTCACCATTTTCCTGATTGGCATACCGATCCTAGACTATACGGCCTTCGAAGGGAAACTTTTTAATTCTATCTTGTAATTATCCCAGTCTTTTTCACACAGTTTAAAAGCGAGTTGCCTCAGTGCTAGCTTCTGCTACATAGAGTTAAAATTATCGTATAGCTTCCAAATACATAAGACAGTAAGCGAAAAGCTTGCCACAAGCAAATGCAAAACTGTAAGGAACTAGCTAGCAAGCTAGCTACCGGTGCCATCACTCATGTACACGTATGCCACTTACATTACACATGCAGAAACACACACACACACACACACACACACACACACACACCACTACCACCACCACCACCACCAGCCTAAGTAACTGTTTGTCCAGATGCAAATTACAAAATGTTTCAAGGAAATGTTCCTTAGCCGTCAGGGGGGTACCAATCAGCATGATTGCCTTCGCTTTATATTTGTTTTTTTACAAAGATATGAACAGCAGTATGACTTTTTTTAAATGACACCCTGTATTTTGTATTCGGTAATTCATTTCCTGCTCTAAAGACCTATTAAAAATGTATTACAGTATACCATTCACTGAAACACGACGTTATTAATTGCATAAGACAACGTAATTCATTTACTGCTCTAAAGACCTATTAAAAATGTATCACAGTGTACCATTCACTGGAACACAACGTTATTAATTACATAACACAACACTGACTTTAAGCCTGGGATCAAAACTCGTCCAGCTGCTGGAGTTATCAGAAAACAAATGAAAACTAAGTAAAAAAATAACATAATATCGACTTTGACTCTCCTTTACCATTGTCCAGGAGTAGAACATCCAAAGGCGCTGAATGTGGTGACCCTGAACACCGATACACGGTACACTCGTTGAATGAAACAATTATTTACTGTTTCCAGTGTTGCCTGTTGAAGAGATTTACAAGCAAGCACGTTACGTTCCTGCATGTCCTCTGGAGTTGTAGGAATATCCCGTTGGACAACGTCTTTAATGCATCCTCAAAGAAAAAAGTCCAGAGGTTTGAAATCAGACCTAGCAGGCCTCCTCATCCTATCGATCTGGCAGGATACCTTCAGTTCCGAACACGACGTGCAATCAAGGCATTATGTGCGGGGCATCCATCTTGTTGATACAGCATAAGCATTCTGGTTCTCAGCGCCAATTCATCCAGAAGAGGAGGAAGAATTCGTCTGAGGAAGTTGGCATACGCTGTGCCGTTTCGACTACCATTGATGTAATAAGGAATAATAGTTGTAGTACCAAGCATCCCACACCTGAGGTCAACTTTCTATTGACGCTGATGTTCCACCTGTCTAAGCCATCATGGGTTGTCGCAGGACCAATAATGCATGTTCTTTTGTTTGGGAAGGAATATTCGTAGGTAAATAGGACATTGGAGAAGAAGGTCAGGTAGGCGAGGATTTGCTGCTGTGCCCACTGACAGAACTGTACACGGTACTGGAAATCATTCCCATGCAATTCTTGATGTAGGTGTAGATGGTAAGAATGGAACCGGTGACGTATGAGAATACGATGTACACTGCGTTTAGAAATGCCAATCTCGTGTTGAAGCTGCATTGTGCTCACATGTGAATTCATAGCAACTTAAGCCAGAACAGTAACTTCGGCAGCTTCATCTGTACGAGTGCGACGGCGGTTGCGTTGTTGTGGGTTAAAACTTTCATTTCCTGAAGCGTCGCAACAAGACGACAAAAATTACTATGAAATGAATACCCTTAGCTGAATACAGGCGTTGATATAAGTCAACGGGGACAGCTGAAAACGTGTGCCGCGACCGGGACTCGAAACCAGGATCTCCTGTTTTCATGGTAGAAGCTCTATCATCTGAGCCTCCGAGGACACAGAGGATAGTGCAACTGCAGGGACGTATCTCTGGCACGCCTCCTGTGAAATCCACATTCGCAACTTATCGCCCGAACTGTATTTATAGTGTCCTTGCCCATAATACTCATTACTTGCGGCTTTACCGCCAATTCCAGTAAGAGTTCTGGCTCTGTTTGTGCATCCGTACAAAAGAAGATGGTCAAATGGCCGGTGAGCCTTAACGATATATGAAAGAACAGATACCAAATGTTCCAAATGGCTCTGAGCACTATGGGACTAAACTGCTGTGGTCATCAGTCCCCTAGAACTTAGAACTACTTAATCCTAACTAGCCTAAGGACATCACACACATCCATGCCCGAGGCAGGATTCGAACCTGCGACCGTAGCGGTCGCGTGGTTCCAGACTGTAGCGCCTAGAACCGCTCGGCCATTCCGGCCGGCTGAACAGATACCATCTGCATATATATAAGACGATAAATCATTCGTCGGGAAGGTGGGTTCTTGTCTGGATATCGCTCTCTTTATAGTTCCGCTGCCTGCGTAGCATTTCGACTACCTTCAACAACAACAATAAAAGAAACGTTATGTCGATGCAGTTTGTAGAAAGGACAGCCTTTACTGTATGCCTACTCCACATAAATGTATTTAAAAGACTAAACTACTGTACTAAATGTACCTGTACATAAGAAAAGAGTATTGCAATTACTGCTCTGCTAACTTACGTTCTCCATATATGAGTAGCATTTCTACTTTCTCTTCGTTGGTGTACATTCTACTCACACAACTCTTCAACTGACGATGGTTGACGAAATGACGGGTGTGCACATTATTTATGTTTACATTTGTCCTCTGTCAACGTCAGCACGTGGATGTGTTCCGTTACCTCGAGCCTCGAGCACCTGCACTACGCGCTGGCAGCGTCAACGTCACTCTTGTGTTACTTATATTTCAGTGAATGGTACATTGTGAACATTTTTAATAGGTCCTTAGGAGAGGAAATGAATTGTCGAATAAAAAACACAGAGCGCCATTTAAAAAAGAGATACCGCTGCTCGTATCTTTGTAAAAAAACAAAGCTACATCGAAGGCAATCATACTGATTGATAACCCCCCCCCCCCCTGACGACTAAAGAACATTTGCTTGAAACATTTTGTAATTTGCATTTGAGCAAACAGTTAATTAGGGTGGTCAAGACAAATGGGACACCCTATATATATATATATATATATATATATATATATATATATATATATATATATGCTTTTTCTACACAGTACTACTCCAACGACTCCAGAGAGGGAGTGTTCAATCCCGTTGCATAATCTTTACCCCTCAAGCTCATCACCGAAGTATTAGGTCGCTGCAGCGCTCATTCTCATGACCTGTTGACACACTGGACAACATAAATATACTCTCCATTCACATTCCTGTGACCACTTATAAAACACATAACTATAAAACTAGGGCAGCAATTGATTGACCATTCATACAGTATAACACAGGTGTTTGCATACACGTGTTGAAACATTTGAAACATAAAAGTGAGTGAAAAGGCAACATTTTATAATAATAGCTGTATTTGTTGAAGTCGTTAAGAGTGTCACACAAGTGGCTTCACAATTTTTAAGCTCCATCTTCTGATGTATATCTTTATAGAAATTTCTTACCATTATATTAGGGAAATGAAGTTATCTGGATTATTTTCCAAGTAGTTACAGAATAGATTTTAATAATGGCAAAAATATTATTTATCTAGTAGGAGACTAGGTGTAATTCACATAAGCCTCACAAAGAACAGACCTATTCGTATATAAGAAATAAAATTTGTAATTTCATACCAAAAGATGGTTATTCCAAAACATACTTACTTACAGTGCTATGTTATATCGAATAGGGAGCTGCTACAAAATGCCACACAGTAACAGCTTGGCTGGTCCAACTTCTCAGACTTCTTCAACTGGAAAAACCATTAACGGTGCAAAACCAGTCTGTAAAAGGGAAGGAATGGAATTAGGAATCAGAAACTGATCCTTGACTAAAAATTATAGGAGCAGTAGCTAAAGTGAAAAAGTGATGAGCGCAGTCCCATATAACGTGGCAAAACTGACGAAAACGGGACTGACCTGTGCTAAAATCACGATGAACTGTCAACACTTGACCGATTGAAATACGTTCTAGGGGCTTATGTCAAGCAACGGGCGATGCCTCTACTATATGTTAGCCAGGAAAATACTGAGTCCGGGAGTGGCTGAAGACTAAATACAAACAAAGTTATTGATGAGAATTAATAAAATTGATGTATAAATGTAGGCTGAATTAATTCTTTGTAACATGTTTAACCTGTAAAATGCATGAAGAACCATCTTCTGCAGAACGACCCGCTATGAGACATGAAGGGAGAGAGTCAGCGAGATTGTAGGAGGTATCGACGGGGATGTGGAGCCAAGCCGACCCCGTTGCCGTGGCCAGGTGCACAAGGTTTCTCGGTTGGGGATTTATGGAACGAACAGTCCCATCGAGGGAGTGCCACAGATTCTGGTTCAAAATGGCTCTAAGCACTATGGGACTTAACATCTATGGACATCAGTCCCCTAGAACTTAGAACTACTTAAACATAACTAACCTAAGGACAGCACACAACACCCAGTCATCACGAGGCAGAGAAAATCCCTGACCCCGCCGGGAATCGAACCCGGGCGCGGGAAGCGAGAACGCTACCGCACGACCACGGGCTGCGGACAGATTCTGGTCTGGGGTTTAATCGGGGTCTTCAGTCGTCAGCGGAGTACGGTAAGCTAATCCTCGTGCTATTCGAACCACGCACATACACCACGAAGTAAGTGACATGTGGCATTACCTTGCTGGTAGATGCTATCGCGCTGAGGAAATAGAAACTGAAAGCAGGGGTGAACACGCTCTCCAGGGATAGGTGTATACAATGGCACCAAAAAGTATTGGCACACGTGCGTATTTATCGTTGCTGGTTACAAACGTCGCACTTTCCGCTACACAGCAAAATGTGTGTGAAATCTTATGGGACTTAACTGCTAACGTCAACAGTCCCTAAGCTTACACACTACTTAACCTAAAGTGTCCTAAGGACAAACACACACACATCCATGTCCAAAGGAGGCTCGAACCTCCACCAGGACCAGCCGCACAGTCCATGAGTGTAGGTACACGGCAAATTTACGTGCTACCTGACATACCAGACATTAAAAATCTGCCCATAGTGCCTACCATTAACAAAGAAATGCAGGGTTAAGAGCAAACATGTATCTCCTCTGCACACAAAAAGTATTGCACAGAACGTGGCTTCTCGGTATATTGCTGGGTTTTCAGGTACCGGAACGCCATCTGCTGACGCAATAGACACTGCGTGTTTTTGACGGCCCAGTCGCTAGTATGTTGCTGTATTGCGCGATAGTGGTCAGCATGGGTAAGAAAAAGGAAAATTCAATGGCGTTGCGTGAGAGAGTGGTATTGTTTCATTCTCAAGGGAGAAGCTATCGACAAATCGGAGCAGAGGTGTCTGCTAGCTACATCACGGTACGAGCCATCATTCATAAATATAAAGAGACTGGAACAACAGTGAATAAGTGTCACCCTGGACGTCCAAAAGTGCTTACAACCCGAAAGCGTCACGTATCATCGCACTTGCTCGGAAGGAACCTGCTACAAGTGCTGCAAATATTGTTGAGGTTGTTCACACAACTTCCGACAAGATGGTTAGTGTTCTAACTATACGAAATGTGTTGAATGAGGCTGACATGCATGGACGTCCTCCCAGGATAAAAGCCATATAATCGGAAATTAACTGGCAGAAGCCGACCAGTGTGGCCGTGCGGTTAAAGGCACTTCAGTCTAGAACCGCGTGACTGCTACGGTCGCAGGTTCGAATCCTGCCTCGGGCATGGATGTGTCTGATGTCCTTAGGTTAGTTAGGTACAGGTAGTTCTAAGTTCTAGGGGACTGATGACCACAGAAGTTAAGTCCCATAGTGCTCAGAGCCATTTGAACCATTTTTTCAACTGGCAGAAACGCATGCAGTTTGCTAAGGTCTACAACAGCAAGCCGATGAAGTTTCGGAACACTGTGATGTTTAACGACGAATCGAAGTTCGTTTGGCGCAAGCCGAATACGCACCTCGACATCAAACACATGCATCCCACTGTCAAACACGGTGGGACCGGTATCAGGGTCTCGGGCTTTATGGAAGCGTACGGCGTTGGAAATCTAGCCGTAATCCACGGTACGATGGATCTTATGAGATATATTGACGTGTTGCGAGGTAATTTACACGCTAGTGCACAGACATTGGGCCTTACTGGGGGTGTTTCATTTCCAGCAAGACAACGACCCAAAACATACCGCCATGAAATCCCGGGAGTGATTACTCTACAATGCCCCCAGAAGGGTTCTAACACCACCTCAGAGCCCTGACTTGATCCCTACTGAGAACCTGTGGGCTCATCTTGACACGCAAGTCAGAGAAAGGCGCCCGTCCGGTAAAAACTACTTTGAGAAAGTGCTCCCGGAGGAATGGTCGAAAATTACCCCTGATATAACCCGGAATTTAACACAAAGCATTCCTAGGCGTTTATGTGCTGTTATAGCTTCTAAAGGGATGCACACTAGCTATTAGAAGGTGAACATCAATGAAAAAAACTAACACACAGTCCGATTTATACGCGTGTGCCAATACTTTTTGGATGCAGAAGAGCGATATATATTTTCATAACACTGTATGTTACCTTACGGAGAGGTGATTTGGACATATTTATATCCTATGTAATGTAAGGTGGCACGTGTCTGGTTTCTGTTCTGAAATATATGTTTCGTGAAACCTACAACCACTAAAATGTAACTGTGCTAATACTTTTTGGTGCGATTGTACTTGTCTTGATCCATCGTGTCTTTCAGAAAGGCGACATGACCCAGGGAATTCTGCGAGAACATTCCCCTGACCATAACGCTCCCACCTCCAGCCTGGACATTTATTAGAATTGTTGCAGCGTGTTTACTTTCAGACGTTTCACGCCACACACACCAACGGCCATCTGACCAATAGAGCATAATACATGGCTCAGTTGAAACAGTCACCTATCGGCACTCAGTCAACGTCTAGCTGCGGTAATGGTGTGCAAATTCCAGTCACCGTCGCCCATGAACAGCAGTCAGCCTAGGTGCATGAACCAGCCGCCTGTTGCAGAGGCACATACGCAGCAGCGTTGAGGAGATACTAGTGGTATACCCGTGGTTCGCGTTGGCGGTTGGTTTCTGAACAGTTACAGGTCTAATCGCCCATACACATTTTCCGCAGTGGTCGTTCACTCTTGTCATCTATGTCCCAGGGTGCGCCACAGTGGACTCCTCCCCAGTCTTGGATAGCGCTATGTCGCCACACAAGCTGTTCTTTTACCATGGCGGCATACGAACCGTTTACAGACTTAACAATCTGGGAAATGGTTGCAACCTTGGCATGAAAACCATTCATCATACCCCTTATGGATGTCAAAGAAATTGCTCCGGTTCCGCGTTATCACAATGTCTACACCGTTTTACTCACCTTACACTTTATACACCCTCCAATGCTAGTGCTGCAACGTGCCGTCTGTGAGTATTTACTGCACGATGACGTGGAACATAGGCATTCGTCAAATTAATGTCACTAAACTGTGTAAGAAGAGAATTAAAATTCATTCTTTAAAAGTAGTTAAACTCATCGAAACACACGACAGAAATACAAACATATAGTTTCAAAAACATTTATGCAGCATCTCCTCCTTAACCGCATCCCAGCCCTAGGAGCAGTAGCACTATCTTACTCCCACACTACTTCTATACCAAAAGAAATGAGTTACTTATATACATTATTTGGTTGAAATAATTTCATCAAAATAATCGTGGAAAATACAAATCTATTGTCTGATCTTCATCGAGCGAAGTGGTGCAGTGGTTGGCACACTAGATTCGCAGTTAGTAGGACGACGGTTCACATCTGTCTGGCCATTCAGATTTGTTTTGTCTGCGATTTTCCTAAAACGCTCCAGGCATGAGCCGACATGAATTCCTTCCTCATCATTGAAACACCCGCCTATTGCATGTGACTCTGAATAACCTCTTCGTCGTTCACACTACCCACTCTCCCTTATCCATATGCCTCCAGCACCTCTTCCTCCGTCCCCTCTCTCTGTCCTTCTCCTCTTGTGCCCTCTGTCAATCTCCACCACCTTTACGTCTCTCTCCTCCTCCTCTTACCACTGTGTTTCACCTCAACCAGTGTCCTAGCCCTTACCTCCTCCCCCTACCTGTACCAATTTACTCATCCCCCTCTCTCTGTCCACCTTCTCCGTGTCTTAACCATGTCTTTCTCTGCTCTCTCTTTCTACACCTTGTAAGGGGTTCACCAGCCTGCTGGAGCAAATGTAATTTTGATGCATTGATCACGAGCTGCCTGCGACAGAAAATATCTTTGCTGCAATAGAGTCACAAGTCAGAGAAGTCTCGGCAGTTGTCGCAGTCGCTCGCTGCTACAGTGTAGTTCTAGTCTGTCACTAATACAGCGCAGTTGATATTGTAAGGTAAGTTTTATTATTTTTATTGGCATGCTCGTAGTTTAGTCACTTCTCTGAGATATTAATATGAATCTGTTTCAATCCTTTTGTGATTCGTCGGCACCAGTTGACACAGATCTGTAATATTCAGTTTTTTATATAATAGATTGCGGATTTTTATCTACAATGTAAATTAATTTCAGAATATAATTTTTACCAGTCAACAAAACAAGGAAGGACTAATTTTGCCTTAAGTCATTACCTGTCCCGATCCAGTCATTTACTTAAACTTAAGTATTTCGGAAATTTTCTCAGATCATAGTCATGTGTTCTTTAGTAATCAGACGACCAGCCGTGCAGCTGTGTCAATAAGAAAGTAGTTTTTCTAATGATTCAGATCTCATAGAAATGTTGCCCAGTGTTAGTAGATAGGCCTGCATTGCAGTAAGCTGTGCCATTGACGAGCAGATATATAGACAGCGTTATCTGGCTACACCATCATGAGGTAAGAATTTTTCAGTTTATTCAGACTGATATAGGGTCATGGCGTAGCGCTGCTAACGTCAAAATTTATCACTCTTCGTGAGTTAATATATTAACAAAAAAATTATCATTATTTTTATTTTATGCGGGAAGGTTACACTTGGTGATATCCAGACAGGATCATAATTTTGAGAATTTTTTGAGAAATAGTCAGCTGTGTATCTGCTCTTACGTATCCAGTGTTAAGTGTAGTTTGAATTTGGCGCAACGCGTTTGCTAATTTGTCATATTATGTTCACAGATCATGGGCAATTTATTGCTCTTAGTTGTCATTGTACTTGCTCCAATTTGTGTCCGTTTTGTGTTTGTTTGATTTTGTGTCTACCTTCAATTTATGAAAATGCTGCGAAAAACTGCAAACAGTATATCGTGAAGTGCAATGAATGAAAACGATGATTTGAGTAGTTTAACTGACAATACTAGAGATATTCAGTCTCACAGTTCTAACTCCTCAACCTTATACAATCAGTGCATGTCAACAACCAGTAACATTTCAAATTTAAACGATGAGCAAAAAGATTTAATTATGTCCACAGTAAATGTAATAATAATTGATGACTTGGTGCGTTCCACTACAACGAACGCTGCCCAGTTTCACAAATAGGATGTGCAGAATTTACACAGTGAGCAGCTAAATGTTACGAATGAAAACGAGCAATATACTGAAATTACGTCAGATTTATTTGATTCCGATGTAGTGACCAAAACTGCACAACCGATCAGAAGACCTTTTCATCAATCAGACAGTGACCAAATAGTTACAAAACATGTATCAAACGCAGATACGTTAGGACACACCACAATAAACACAGTCGCTAATTTGAATGTTTATCAAGTTATGGCAATATTGCTACAGCTTAATGAATCGAACAAACAGCTTAACGAAAATTTTAGAAAGTCAGATGAAAAACACAACAGGTCGATCAAACAAAGCAATGAAAATTTCAAGTAGATTAATGAAAAAGTTGACAGCTCTATTGAACAGCTTACTGAACAGATTACAGCCATTGCCGTGCAGTGTAATGAAACTAAAAAACAATTACGTGAGGAAACTAAGGCCTTTTCCAGGAATAGCAGTGAATAAATCAGATCCGTTGCACAAGAGATACGCAACAGACACGAAGCTACTACAAAATTACTTAGATATGAAATCAACGCAGTCGCTAAACAATGTTTAGTAAACGCAACACAGTTATATAACGAGATTAAAGCTATATCATCAGAACTTTCACGCGCTTTGCATGCGAAAATTGACGAGAAATTTGAACAACAGAACACCCAAATTTAAGAACATTGTAATTACCAACTACAAAACAGAGAAAGGCATACCGCAAATTCATACAAGAACAGATCAAAGTCAAGAAACAATTAATGCGAACAATTACTAAAAGAAACAGGAAGATAAGCATAAGTTGTTCGCAAAAGCAAAAACATACGTTGACACCAGCATTGCTACAGCATCGGATGAAATTATCACGGTCAAACAATTGAACACAGACCTAAAGTAAGACCTTACCGATCTGAAAACAAAAGCAGACACTGGTATTCACAGCTTAGAAAACAAATACACAGAAGACTTTCAGATAGTTACTAGTAGGCTTGAACAACTGGAATTAATGCAGGATCCCGAACTATTAAAGCAAACGTTAAGAAATTAAACAAAATCATGCGTAAAATACAAAAACAGATTGATGCTTCTGACGCCAGAAATGACGATCAGGTAAAAGAAGTAACTGAAAAATATGATCAATTAGCCAGTAGAGTTGACGCTATGTAGAACAATAATGACATTAAATCAGACGTTACGTCACCAGTTTCCTTCAATCAGACAGCTGAATTAGAAATATGCAGCAAACAAACAGTGAGTTAGGTACATCCAATAATATGCTACGTCGAAAATTGCCATCTTTACAGCATGAAGTGATAGAAATGGAAAATATTTCAGCCTATAACATCTCACAGCATACGCCACGTTCTGAACGTTTGTCACACTCCCACAGCCAACACAACTTAGGTAGATTAAAGAGAGCACGTGACAAAAACATTCTTATTCTGATCTTGGTCAAACATTTGGAGACGATAATTTTGACTACAAGCACTTTTTATCCGTTAGGAAATTTAAGACATTTAAGAATGGCAGAACGCAAATTCACCCCTTGGACTGGATACAGCAATTTACTTTTGCATTTCCACCAACTAGGCCTGTAACGCACAAGCTGGAATTTATTTGCAGATTTTTAGAAGGCGAACCGGCAATTCGAATAAGACCGATCGCAATACAATGTTACTCAGTAGAAGAATTTCAAAATGCTTCTCTGTCAGCGTACTGGTCGAGAACGACACAGCGCGGTATCAAGGATCAGTTGAACAGCATACCGAATTATGAAAACTCAAATTTCTCCACTATCATGCAATTCCTTGAACATATGGTACAACAAAACCAATATTTATGTGAACCATTCAGCGAGTCAGCATTAATCCAGCTATGTATTACGAAATTACCATGATCGTTAAGAGTTTCGCTCTTAACTGGACAACAGAAAGGAAACTTTTCGCCATAGCAACCCTGTTTCTTCCCCGATTACTCAGCTTCCTTGCTACTTTGTACAGATTTCCTAAGTGGAAGGTAGTGGATACCACTTTTATGCTTATTGTCTGCCAGATATCAGATATTTTTTTCGAATTTCATAGCCGGTCCCAAGATCGGTTGATAAACGTGGAGGAGCAGGAGTCACACCTCGCTAGGAAACCTTTGTCCACCTGGTCTGGGTAATAGTACCTTGTGAGGGTGCCTAGGCAGGTTAACGGTGAAGAGCTCAATGGTAGTGAAGACGGAGATGAATATCATCAGTACGGCGGAGCTGGCGGAAGAGCCGGCCCTGCTTTTAGGGTTCATATAAAAGCTGACAATAGCAAACCCAGATGCGTCTGGACCCATAATCGGCAGCTCTCTAAGGACGTCACACACGTCCATACCCGAGGCAGGATTCGAACCTACGACCGTAGCGGTCGCGCGCTTTCATACTATAGCGCCTAGAACCGCTCGGACATCACGGCCGGCAGTGTCTGTTCCCCATGTTAGGGGCGACTGCAGTAATTTTTCCAGAAACTAGCAATTCCTGGTTCTCATAACCCGTTGGAAACATTGGACAAACAGTTATAAGCTATCATGATTTGTGAAAATAGTAACAATGGCACTCGTGCCACCCGCCTGAGGACCTGAGCAGTCACGAACACAGAAAGTCGGAACTCTCTGGTAGACTTCCAACCAAAACTATCACTTATATAGGCACATTTAATGTCAACACTCTAATTCAACCGTGAATATTACACAACCTAGTGCAGGAGTTAGAACGAAAAAAATTCAGATTTTAGCCTTACACGTATGAAGCCATAGTAGATTACAGAAATATTTAAGAGTACAACAGGAAAACGTATTGCTAAAGGTGCACCGCTTCTGCGAATGGCTGTTTTCATACATAAAAATATAACAAACTCCAAAAGAAATGTGTGCCCCGTAAGCAAACGTCTTATGACAATGCGCTTGCAGTGCACTAACAAGAAGTATACGTCAATTGATGTTAAAGCCCTCACCAAGATTGCTAACAAAGGATCCACCGACTGTGTAGAAATTCAGGACCGATCTTCAGAAAGTAATGGCTAAAATTCCAAAGCAGGGCATCAAAATCTTATTGGTTGGTTTCAATGTCCATATAGGGATTGTTATTCAATCTGTATATTGAGCAAGCAGTAAAGGAAACAAAAGAAAAATTCGGAGTAGGTAATAAAATCCATTGAGAAGAAATAAAAACTTTAAGGTTCGCCGATGACATTGTAATTCTGTCACAGATAGCAAAGGATCTGGAAGAGCAGCTGAACGGAATGGACAGTGTCTTGAAAGGATGATATAAGATCTTCTACAAAAGGAAGATCACGACTTACAAGTCCGTAGAGGAGCAAACATGGATTCAGACCACTATCTAATATGGATAAAAGTGAAATTTACGCCAAAGAGAGTCCACGGCAAAAAAGTGCACCAGCAGAAATTTGGCACCAGAAGAACACAATAAAGCGTGCTTGGAGAATAACTGGAAAAAGTTCAGGCAGATGCTTGGAAAAGTTACACAGTAAAATAATACAGAAAGCCAGATGTTTACTACCCCGAAGAAAAACGCAAAAATTCATGTTGGGATACAGAGTGTGATAAAGCTTTGGAAATACGAAAAGAGGCTTTTTTTAACTACGACAGAAAGAGAACACCGGAAAATCTTCAATACATTTATGAAACTAGGAAACAAGTGGCAAAAATCATTACGCAGACGGAAAAGAAAATACCTGAAAAACCAACTCAGCTTAATCGAAGAAAACTTCCGCATCTACAATACACGAGATTTGTTTCTAATCTTTTGCAGAAAAGTTTCGCGGATACAGCCCACAAAATCTACGTTTCAAGAAATCTGACGGAAAACTTGTACTCACTAATCAGGAAAATTGTAAGTAACTGGCACATTATTTTTCAACACTTCGTAATTGTCCGGAACTATCTTCTTGATTCTATAAGGAATGAACTGCTTACAAGTACCTTGAATCATCCCCACCAACACAAGAAGAAATTCACAAACACATTATTACATTAAAAGCAACAGAACATCTGGTGAATATAGGATAATTGCTCAGATACTGAAAACTTTAGGACCAAATAGTCTCAGAGAGTTACCCCAAATCATTGGAGATATTTGGGAGAAAGAAAAATTACTCCAGGTATGTAAATGTGCTCTCATTCATTCATTACACAAAAAGAAGGCAAATCTGATGTAAATAATTATCGAGGCATATCCCTACTGCAGGTCACATACAATATTCCATTAGCCTGTCTTCTTCAAAGTCCACAACAACAACTGGAAAACAAAATTGGTCAATACCAAGATGGCTTTCGGCCCAGTACATACTGCACAGAACAAATTTTCAATCTAAAAACCGTGCTAAAATACAAAGCAGTGAGAAACAGAAACATAACTTTAAAAAGGCATAAGACTCATTTTACCGTCAAGCAGTTTTTGATATTAAATGAAACAAGAAGTTTACCGTTACCAGTCAGTGTTTATTTATCTTCACGACTTGTTTTAAAAGTTTAAACCTCTACCATTAGGTGGATTTATAGGAGTTAGTATGATATTTGTGTGTGTGTTGTGTTACGACTTTTGGCACTTGTGGCACTGTCTAGTGCAGAAACAAAACGCTATTTCAGAGCATGGATTTCTGTTTATTCTGACCAAAAATTAAACGTATATCTAACGGTAAACGTAAAGTAATTAAAATAGAGTACCTCAAGTGGTCACAGGTCCTTTCACTGCCCTAACACATCACATGTATACTGCCAAATTTAGTAAACAAATAATGAGCCAGGAAACTATTGGCTGCAAAGATAGTATATCAGTAACATTATAACAAAGCACAAAGAATATACACTGTAACAAGATTATTATAGAATAAATTTTAAAGGATTTGATGATCTATGTTTTGAGGTGTCGAAGACATGCGTTGGAATAAATATTGCAGGTGGTAAATATATCCGATTTTGACAAGTTGAAACGGCTTATACTTCTACTCGTTTCTATAATTAGATGAAATGTTACAAACTTGGAGTACAATAAACATATTGGTTAATGCCTTAAAATATGGGGATGGATGTACATATAGTTTCAAGCTCACAAGGGCAACAAGCGTTTGGTGTGACAATATATCTGTAAAAGAGGTCACTGTCTTGTACATTTGGTGGCTGTCAAGGTAACATAACTAAATATTTATGATAAATATTAATGGTTTGTGTGTGTGTGTGTGTGTGTGTGTGTGTGTGTGTGCGTGTTTTACAGTATTATATTGTAGGCAGTTTGCTGAAAACAAAGATGACAGTATTATAAACATTGTCTCTTTTCTCATTTAATATGGATTCAGATTATTTTGTTTGCTGTTTGTATATTTGGATTGTTTCACGGATGTCTTTTTCTCTGCCTTTTGGTTGGATGTGTGAGATGCTGATACTTGTGTTGTTAATATGGTGTTTTGTTTCATGCAGGTGGGTGGCTATTGCTGATGTGTGGTATTTTTTGTTTTTTAGTGCTCATATGTGTTATTTGAATCTAACTCAAATGATCTGCCTGTCTGGTCAATGTAGAAGCAGTCATAGTCCAAACATTCAATTTTGTAGACACCTGTCTCGTGAAGTGGCTTTCATGTACTTATGTTGTGGGGTAACTTCTGTCCAATATGTTGTCTGTGGTAAAAGGATATGTGATGTGATGTGAAATGTTACTTACAAGGGGGATTGTATGGAAGATTTTTTTTCCGTTGTGATTGCTATAGCTGTTTGTTTCATTATTTCAGTTTTTTGTTCATATTTGTCTTCATATAGCGGTAGTTGGATAGCTTAATTGATCATTTTGTGGTTTTTGGGGTGACAAGACGAGTTGTGGATTGTAGTATGTGTTGTGGCAGGCTTCTGATAAATTTCTAACTGTTGTCTGTTATACTTTTCTCTACTGTTAAGGTCTAAAAAACTTATAGTTTCATCTGTTTGGCGTGAAACTGTGAATTTAATGTTTTCATGGGAGTCGAAGGACCTGAAAGGGAAGCAGTGGTTGGCAAGGGAGTGATACAGGGTTGTAGCCTCTCCCCGATGTTATTCAATCTATATATTGAGCAAGCAGTAAAGGAAACACAAGAAAAATTCGGATTAGGTATTAAAATCCATGGAGAAGAAATAAAAACTTTAAGGTTCGCCGATGACATTGTCATTCTGTCAGAGACAGCATAGGCCTTGGAAGAGCAGTTGAACGGAATGGACAGTGTCTTCATGGGAGGATATAAGATGAACACCAACACAAGCATAACGAGGATAATGGAATGTAGTGGAATTAAGTTGGGCGATGCTGTGGGAATTAGGTTAGGAAAAGAGACACTTAAAGTAGTAAATGAATTTTGCTATTTGGGGAGCAAAGTAACTGATGATGGTCGAAGTAGAGAGGATATAAAATGTAGACTGGCAATGGCAAGGAAAGCGTTTCTGAAGAAGAGACATTTGTTAACATCGAGTATAGATTTAAATGTCAGGAAGTAGTTTCTGAAAGTATTTGTATGGAGTGTAGTCATCTATGGAAGTGAAACATGGACGATAAATAGTTTGGACAAGAAGAGAATAGAAGCCTTTGAAATGTGGTGCTACAGAAGAATGCTGAAGATTAGATGGGTAGATCAGGTAACTAGTGAGGAAGTATTGAATAGGATTGGGGAGAAGAAGAGTTAGTGGCACAACTTCACAACAAGAAGGGATGGGTTGGTAGGACATGTTCTGAGGCATCAAGGGATCACCAATTTAGTATTGGAGGGCAGCGTGGAGTGTAAAAATCGTAGAGGGAGACCAAGAGATTAATGCGCTAAACAGATTAAGAAGAATGTAGGCTGCAGTACGTATTTTGAGATGAAGAAGCTTGCACAGGATAGAGTAGCATGGAGAGCTGCATCAAACCAGTCTCAGGACTGAAGACCACAACAACAACAACATGGGAGTTATTGAATAACTGGTTCAACTCACTGATGTCATCTTTAGTACCTTTGATTAAAAGGATGCTGTCATCCAATATCTGTTGTAGTAATGATATTTCTAAGGAGGTGCTGACTGGAATTAAGTATTCTGTCTTCTAAGTTACTTACAAATATTGCAGCTGTCGATCCAGAAAGATTCGAGCCCATTGCCAGACCGTCTGACTGTTTGTAGATTTTATTGTTAAATTTAAAGTAGTTGTGTGAAAGTGTGAATTCAAGCAGTTCCATTAGTTCAGTAATGTGAGTTGCAGGTATTTTTTGTGGTTTTGTAGGTTGGCATTGATTATCTGTAGTGTGGGATCTATTGGCACAGAGGAGTAAAGGTTTTCTATGTGAAATGAAGGAAGTCTAGCTCCATCAGGTACTTCAATGTTTTAGAAATGTTGTGTAAATTCTGTTGTTTTGTCTCATTATTGAATGTGTATGCTTCTTTGAGAATTTTGAAGAGCATTTTGTTGAGTTTGAATCTTGGGCTGTTCCTGTTGTTCACTATAGGCCTGATGGGGGACCCATTTTTGTGGATATTTGGTTGTGATCTAATGCAGGGTGCTTGTGGGCTCATAGTTACAATGTTTCTTGCTTCTTGGATGGTGAGTAGAATGTTGCTTTTTGATGTGCTTGAAGAACAAGGGTTAGATCCAAAAACACTTAACCTCATCAAAGAAGCAGTGACTGATACGACCTCAAAGGTGAAATTCATGGGCGAGATATCCGAGCCCTTCCTGATAAAAACTGGCGACCGACAAGGTGATGGTATATTTTCCTATTCCATCTTGTGCTGGACAAGTTCATCTGAGAATAGGAAAAGGAACTGAAGAACAAAAACTGCTGGAAACCTGTGGTCAAGAATGACATTAGAATTTCACGTTTAGCATTTGCTAACGACTTAGCCTTACTAGAGGATGATGATTTAACAGCAATCAAACAGGTTGATACCCTTAAGTAATTTACAGAGAAAGTTAATTTGCAAATATCTTCCCTAAAGTCTGAATTCATAGCCACAAAATCTGACAAACAAAACATGACTATAAAATAAGGTCATATCAATATTGTGCTGTATTACAAATACTTAGGTGAAGTCCTTGAATCTACGGGGCGAGAGAAAGTGTCACTAAAAATTCTCCTCCAAAAACTAAAGAGATCCTATTGAAGAACCTTCACACTGTATGATAAAAAATGCTTGTCCAAAAACGCTAAAATTAGGCACTATAATACGGTATAAAAACGTGAAGTCCTGTATGAATTGAAACTCTGACAGTCCACATAAAAGGTGACCTAGAAAATTTATTAAAGGAAGAACGTAAAATCATCAGACAGAAACTACTGCAAAGAAAACAGAAGAGGGATATGGATTACAATCTCGTCAGAAAACTGAGAAATGCTCCAACCTTCCAGCAGGCATTAGAAAAAGGGGATTAAAGTTTTATTGGCACGTCTGTAGGCTTCCCAAAACAAGACTCACTCAAAAAATTCTTAAATACTTAAAACTATTTCCTTGATAAAAGAGGTCAAAACCGACCCATAGAAAAGCTCAGATAAATTATTCAGATATTCTGGATACGAAGGTATTTAAGCAGAATGTTGACAGATGGGAAGGCAGAGAACGAAGCTCCGAAGGGAATAGGAACAGATGAAAGGGGAAAGGAAGAGAGAAAATGAAGAAAAATGAGAACAGCATGGACAGAAAGGAAAAAAGAATCAAGAAGCGTTGTGTGATCCATCAGGGCCTAATCGCATATAATAATAATAATAATAATATTGTCGATACGAGAATAATTCTACGAATAGTTATCTCCTCTGCTATAGAGTAGCACCTTAAAATGAATTAGATTACTATCCGTTATAAAATTTCAGCCCATGTAACATGAAACATGGTGCTCACCATCACATCTGTATTTGCAATGACAACACAGAGGACTTCACAATTAAGCCCCCAAATGTCGTTATTCGGTGGCTACGTGTAATAAATCAGTATGAACCTGCAATATACCGATAAAACCAATATTTTTATTAATAAATGCTAATGCTGTTTTTTTCAGTTTGTGTGTTAACATTGAAAGCAGACTATTTGCGCGATGCAGTGTTTACACCCCGCCACCTCATACATATGAATGGCCCGTATGAGCGTGTGATAAACACCAGTGACCTAGATTGTAACGATCAATCGAGAGCTAATACATAGTTCAGATTTTAATTTTTTGTGCTCGCATGTTGTAGCACCCTGTGCACGTTCTCCTAATTGCTATTTAACGCGGATTATCGATTTTAGTTCACGCGAGGGATGCCAAGCAAACAGCTTAGTATTTAACTGTTCTGTGAGCGAAACTCTCGTCAGCTATGAGTTAATTTATGTTCGCAGTGATGCGAATCAGTCTTATACGTTAACGCTTAGACAGGTATTAGGACGTTATATTTTCCGGTTTCTTATTGCACTTGAGTGCTTTAAAAGAGTAAGTGGTTTGATTTTGCTAACGATATACGTGTGATATTCAGCAATTGACGGGGTTCAAATTATTCAATAAATCAGTTTCATAAAAACGTGTTTATTATATTTATGTATGTCAGAATAACTGATAACGAGATTCACTCCAGTATCTGGTCATTCACTCTGCTAACGTTAATCGTAACCATCCGCGCACGTATTTAGAAGCACATCGTTGTACTAACATATCCGCTCATACCCGGAGACAAAGAAAAAGAGCAGTTCACAAATGTTTTATCACTGTGATTTACGATTTACTATGAGTTGAATGTTGGAAATACCAAACCTAATGTAAGAGGACATGCCACACATATGTCAACATGTGTACTTCGTGGAACAATGTAGATTTCGTCTCCTGGCCTTTTGCCCAGTAATGAAGTTGCGTCCTGTAATTTTTCCTCCTATCTTTTCTACATAATTCTGTAGCTCTCAATTCGTTCGAGCAATCAATCATTCATGATAGGAAACTCAGTCATAGCTCAGTCACTCAAAATGATTCTGAAATTTTACTTGTTAGAATGAAATCAGGCGATGATTCTTCTTCTCTGCAGGCTCGTGCTTTGCGGCAGTCTGCTAATCTGTACAAATAAAATGCCTCGTAATTTTAGGAGCGTTGTATAATCAGTCGGGAAACCTCATATCAAGCGGATATTTGGCTTTGATGAAGTTTAACCTTCCGAAGAAGTAATGGAGCTCTTGGATTATTAAATGCAGGTTCGTATCCAGTCTTTCGGAAGTTCCCTTCTGATTAACAACTACGCAATATATCGATAAGTATCATTAATTCTCAAATTTCCAATACACACCTTTTATTTGAAGGAGCAATCTATATATATTTCCTTTTTAATCGTACAGTTTCGTCTCAGTTATCTTCTGTCATAAATCTCAATAATCAGATTATAGTTCTTCCAAACCAAGCTCAGGCTAATCGGCACGAAGACAATCTCGGAAGCCCCATTTCTTTTTTTCTAACAACCACCAGAGAGAGTACTACAAAGAATACGTATGCGCTCGTGGCATAGCTATTGTATGAGCTACTTTTCCCACGGATTCTGCGAGTATGAAGATAGAAAATTAGTAAACGTCATTCAAGGGTAGAATTGTATCTGAATAATTCATCGAATATAAAGAGTTATTACAGTCCTTTATTTTGGCCCTCTGTATCCAGTTGACACGACACAGTGTTCAGAGTAGAAACTCACTATCTCCTGAAACATATGGACTGTAATTAGCCAGAGTTGCCTCGATCTCCAAATAGGTCTGTTACCATCGACTTTCAGCAAACGTTTTACTGTCGCAACGGTATCTGACCGAAGTGCGCTATCTTGTAGCACAGTAACCACACACAGGCATATTATTGTGAGCTTGAGCACTGTCTCGCCACAGCACTGACTGTGGGAAATGTCAGGATGTTGTTAATATAATAATTCAACAAAGCCAGTGCATTCTTACGAGGCAGCTTAGCTTGCTGGAACACTGAACACTGAACTCAGGGATGCTGCACCAACTAGTGCGTGTATCCGCATTGACAGTGACGATTGTATTTTTAGATATGTGACTGGTAGTGGCACCTACACACAACAAGCGCACTACTGAGAACTGTAATAGGATTATTTTGAGTCTTCCAGCCCAGCCAGCACAACACATGCTTGAGGGCGCCACATGGACCTTCCAGCAAAGGCCACCGGTTTGCGAACATTACAAGGTAACAGCTCTGTGCAATGTGTCCGTCCCAGATTTACTGCCATGGCGCAGCTAGCTACGCCCAGTCATCTTCTGCACCCAGAAGGCACCAAGTTGTCTCCAATGCACACCAGAGTTCATACATTACAGGCATCTCAGCACCGTGGGAATCCCCGCAGCGACACTTACTGACGGCACCAGGGCCATAGCGGCCACAGCAGCTTCGAGTTCACACACTACAAGCATGGTGGCTGCGCAGCTGGCTTATGTGACAATGTCGCTGGCATGTTGTAGTACCCTGTCAGCAATGCGGCGTATGTGGGCAGTCAGCCCATCAGAATGCAGCGGCCATTCGGCCACTGTTCACAGAGTGAGATGAAGCAATTCTCTACTGTCACATTTCTATTGCTTCCCTCAACTGATGTTATTAATTTCCAAACATCCTATGTTGGAATTGATAATATACTTTTATTTGTCCCTTTGCTTGTGTAGAGAAATGCATTGCATGAATAGAATGTTTGGGAATCACAAAGACACATATCTTTTAGGCCGTATTTAGCTGGCTTCTTAGGCATATACAGGGTTATTACAAATGATTGAAGCGATTTCACAGCTCTACAATAACTTTATTATTTGAGATATTTTCACAATGCTTTGCACACACATACAAAAACTCAAAAAGTTTTTTTAGGCATTCACAAATGTTCGATATGTGCCCCTTTAGTGATTCGGCAGACATCAAGCCGATAATCAAGTTCTTCCCACACTCGGCGCAGCATGTCCCCATCAATGAGTTCGAAAACATCGTTGATGCGAGCTCGCAGTTCTGGCACGTTTCTTGGTAGAGGAGGTTTAAACACTCAATCTTTCACATAACCCCACAGAAAGAAATCGCATGGGGTTAAGTCTGGAGAGCGTGGAGGCCATGACATGAATTGTTGATTATGATCTCCACCACGACCGATCCATCGGTTTTCCAATCTCCTGTTTAAGAAATGCTTCTGCTTTAGCCTTTTCCGTCAGATTTTCCAAGCCGTCGGCTGTGGTACGTTTAGCTCCCTGCTTGCTTTATTCGTCGACTTCCGCGGCTACGCGTGAAACTTGCCCGCACGCGTTCAACCGTTTCTTCGCTCACTGCAGGCCGACCCGTTGCTTTCCCCTTACAGAGGCATCCAGAAGCTTTAAACTGCACATACCATCACCGAATGGAGTCAGCAGTTGGTGGATCTTTGTTGAACATGGTCCTGAAGTGTCGTTGCACTGTTATGACTGACTGATGTGAGTGCATTTCCAGCACGACATACGCTTTCTCGGCTCATGTCGCCATTTTGTCTCACTGCGCTCTCGAGCGCTCTGGCGGCAGAAACCTGAAGTGCGGCTTCAGCCGAACAAAACTTTATGAGTTTTTCTACGTATCTGTAGTGTGTCGTGACCATATGTCAATGAATGGAGCTACAGTGAATTTATGAAATCGCTTCAATCATTTGTAATAGCCCTGTACATGCAAAATTTGTGCCTATCAAGAAAGGGTACTAACATTTCATCAACTGTCACGTTCGCTCCTGGAGTATAATACTTCTGACATTTGTCTATAAAGAGTTCCATAACACCTCTAATAGCTCCAGTTCGGTCATCAGCCTTCCTAGCACCTCTTGTAGTAGCACAATCGAAACGAAAAAAAGACAAAATGAATAAAAATCTATGAACACTCATAGTGGCTCGAAATACATCACGAACGACCAGTTCCATAATTAGCGAAAATTCCAAGATTTTCTTGATTAGATTTCATTACTCCATATAAATAAAGCAGACCTAGAAATGCTCTCATTTCTAATTTATCTAGTGGCTTTATGAATGCTGGTTGAGGAGCTCTGAATTCGTTTGACATGACATGTATCTTAACGTTTGTATTGGGGAGTATTGGTTGTAACAAATATTCAGTAATGAACAATTCCCAAGCAGATAATATGTCTGTTTAATCAAGGATTTTTGCTTGCCTTCCAGGCGACTAACTACATTGTGAGAACTGGTACGAGTTGTAGGAGGAGCTTCTTTTGACCACATGTAGCACTGCTTTTTCCAAAAAAAAAAAAAAATTTGTCAGCGGAATGCCTAATACACGCCTCTACATCTGATTCTTCACAACTACTTTCTGATGTTATTTCAGAGGTGGAATCATAATCACTTAGTAGAAACTCATCCGCACCTGCTGTGCTCTCCTTATCAGATCGTAAAAACGCTGGATCATTTACTGTTCTTTCCAACTCGTCATCAGTTAATGACTTCGATGATGCCATTCTGCAAACTAATGCATAAATACAGAACTTAAAAAACTGACGTTATCTTACAAATTTTGCTCTTTTCAAAGTGCTCTAATACTTCAGTCGCGCAGAACACTAATTGAGATAATGAAAAAAATACGTTAATACTCTGGTCGGCTATTCTGAGACCTCTTCCTCTTTACTACCGAAAACACCGCATCCAACACTGCGTTAAACGGTATCACTTCACTGAGGACTACCAAGACCACAGGCCCCATCTGTTGTTCTGTTCACATGCTATGTATTGTGTTCGTATCGCTTGGGGTTATACAGGACCCCGCTTGAACAGTTAAGGGTTAAGCGCGGTAATGAAATTCTTCCAGGCATAGGGATGGGTCTATTAGAGTTGTCCGCCTTCCTAATGCTGGTATTGAATATACCAATGTGCAGATTTTCAACTTGCCGCCGACGATCAATATCATAAGGTATGTGCGAAAAGCACAAACTTGTGAAAAAAATTCTCCATCCCGACAAACCTAGCGATGTCTTCTTGCTTCTTGGTACACACGCCTTCAGCAGAAACTATATGCCACAAAAAGGAGATTTCCTTAAGCACTAAATTGGCATTGGAAATCTCAGCAGTATCACACAAACTTTTCAGGACATGGGTAATAAACAAAAAATGATCGTACTTGGTAAGGCTATAGATCACGACGTCATCGAGGTAGTTATGGACACATTTTCCTTTAAGGTCTCCCAAAACTGAATCTTACAAACGAGACAACCCGCCCCTATGGAAAGACCAAGAGGCACCCAGTTATAATCATACGGTAATTCAGTCACCGCTTTAGATTATTCAGCCAAAGTAATTTGATGGTAGGCCTGGTTTAAGCCCAAGTTGGAAGAACACTTAGCCCCAGAAAACCAAGCAAAACAATTATGCAAATCGGGGAAGGGGACAGATTCAAAAACCGCCTTTTTATTGAGCAGTATATAGTCCACTACCGGTCGGACACCTTGCCCTTGAGCCTTAGCCACTAAGAACATAGGCGAGGTTTAAGGAGACACAGATGGTTTTCGTAGTTTGCTTGAATATGGTGATGTTAATCGTCCTATTGTGAGTGAGTCCCACTGGCCCATTTCGTTTACTAAAATTAACATTAAATTGCGATTAATGTTTATACTCTACCGGACCTCAGGTAATCCTCAGTTACGTAATAATTTATGTTGCCCTCAATTTTTATTTCAACATCTAAAATAATTTGGGAGACACACACCTGTCACACACTTATTGTGAATGGGTCGTGTAGACCCAACCAGAAATTGTCGTTTGAATTCCAGCAAAATTTTGTTTCAAATAAATGCGATTGTTGTCGTGTGGTCTACAATGGTTGAGAGGCATTTCACATTGTTGCAAGAATAAGTAATAATATAACAACTACATCATTAGTGTGATTTTGTGCGTGGAAATGGCTAGGCGCTTTCTAAGTGATGATAAATTAGTAGAGCTTTAGAATGAGTCGGATGTTGAAGTGATAGAAAAACCTGCCAATGCTCCTGATTCTCAAGTGTGCTGTCACCGTTTTGGTTCTGGGTTCGAAAGCCGGTTTATCAATAGGTAATTGTTTTGGTGGGGAACGCGCTGTTGGGACAGGCTTTCTCAGGCTTATTCCTTTACTTCCTCATTGTGCTGATTGTGTAGAAAGATGAAAACCTCTATCATCCATCACTCTTTCAGGCTTGTACGTGGTGTATCTTTACCTTTTACTTATTGTCTGGTTTAGGTTTTATTGAATTTCTTTGAATTTATTTTATTGCACGATACTTAATTCTAGATTAGTTTGCTTTCGTTTATTTTCCATTTTTATTTTTTACTTTAGGACTGCAAACATTGTCCGTCCGGCTCCAGGATTTATACGATGTGCTCTTCAACCGAGTGACGAAACGTAAATATCGTTATTTACATTGTTCATAAGTCAAGATATGTTGACAGTTATTTTGGATGAGACCATCAGTGACATGACACGGCTATCGCAAGTCAAAAATGAGACAATCACTACTGTTACATATCAGGAACTGAAGGCTTACTTGGGACTTCAAATATTAGGTGTTGTGTAGAGATCCGCTGAAGAATCTTTCGAACACCTGTGGGACACCATGAATGGTTGACCAGTATTTCAGGTAACAATGTCGGTTCAGCGTTCCCATACAGTCAGCAGGTATCTCAGGTTTGACAACAGAGATAATCGACCAGCTAGACGACGTCATGATAAACTCATTGCTATCAGGATTCTCTTTGAAATGTCTCCGGGACAGTTGCCTTAAATGTTCGTTCCTTACGTATATGTCACAGCGGATGAGCAATTGGTTCCATTCAGAAGAAGATGGTCTTTCCGGCCAGTACCAAGCGCGCAACTTCGTTTCTCAAAGCAGGTGTTAAATCTCCTAGTAATGAAGTGATTTACAAAGGGGGCGGTAGGGAAACGAAAGACAAAGAAAGGTCGCGATAATCAAAAATATATTCAGAAATGAACACATAAACAGAGGTAGCCTTGTCACAAGTTTCCGTAAATGATCACTCACAGAATGTGGCATCTGGGATTGCTATAGAATTGCTGTAGGACAAGTTGAAAATACACAACATCATACAACAAAACTGTCTTCAGGACAAAGACTAGTCCTCAGATAGCACACAGAAATAAAATAAAGGTTATCACTATCACAGAAGAAACTAACAATGTGTGACGATTACGTCAGCAGTAAAAGAGGTCGGCCCAATACCGCTTACCAGGCTACATATCGATCTGGAGACATAGCGGTAGTAAATCTAAACATCGAGAGTAGTTCATGGATAACTCAAATGGCTCTGAGGACTATGGGACTTAACATCTGGGGTCATCAGTCCCCTAGAAGTTAGAGCTACTTAAACCTAACTAACCGAAGGACATCACAGACACCCTTGCCCTACGCAGGATTCGAACCAGCGACCGTAGCGGTCGAGCGGTTCCACGCTGAAGCGCCTAGAACCGCTCGGCCACAACGGCCGGCTCGCGGTTAACTAACCTAAGCTGTTACCTGGATAATGGCAAGCGCTAGTCACTAAATGTCGGTAACTGTCATACACTGATTCTCGCTATGTTGACACCTCTACAAAAGCCAAAGGAATGGACTAGAGAGTGACTCCCAATATAATTTAAAGACTCGTTCGAGGAGCCACGGTGGACCTCCGCAGTACATGAAAGCATCCTTGCAGCCAACTTCACAGGAGTGAGAGGTGGACCCGTTCCCGCTGTCTAGGCCGCCTGTGGGTGGCCGAAATGGTTCACATGCCTCGAAGCACTATGGGACTTAACATCTGAGGTCATCAGTCCCCTACTACTTAAACCTAACTAACCTAAGAACACCACACACATCCATGACCCAGGCAGGATTCGAACCTTCGACCGCAGCAGCGGTGCGGTTCCGGACTGAAGCACCTAGAGCCACTCCGCCACAGAGGCCGGCCCGGGGTGGCCAAAATCCGACCCCTAAGTTAGGGGACCCGAACTACAGCTAATTCTCAGAACGCGGGAGAACTGTGTGACTCCGTCATCGTTTGACTCCAAAGACTATTCGAAATAACGACCAGAAAAGCAAGCTGGATTTCTCAATCTTGGGCGTCCTTTACATTAATTAAAGGTCCTGTATGTAGAGAATACCTCGTTAGTGTATGTGGACTTGGGACAGTTATTTCAGTAGTATTAATCCAGTAATTAAGTTTGATGAATTGTTAATTACTTAATCGACTGGTCTGGGTAGTTATCAGTTTACTCAGAATTCTATTTGGAGTTCGGATCTGCAATCAGAATTAAATGATTAATTTTATTACTCACTTTTCCTTTCTGATACAGAGGACTTTAATGGGCAAATGCTTTGGCCTTGCCACTTGCCACTTGGGTTTTGTGCGTTTTGCATCACTAGGGCAGTTATTGGGTTACTAGGTGACTCAAGCTTTATTTCGATCCTCGGTGAAAGGATTACGCGTGACCAGAATCTTTCGGTTTTAAAGGATTTTCGTAAGGATGAAGTGTTTGATTTTGCTGCTAAGTCCGACTCTCATAAATTATTGGTCCGAAAGGCCATCCGAAGAATTTTATTCTCGTGTAAGGCAGCTCTTTGGTTCCACTTTTACTTTCATTTTAAACAGGATTTTGCTGGGGAGAGCTGTGCCTGCGATCTTCAAGTTTATGAAAATTGTTCTCATTCCGAAGGACTTTGGTCATATCGCAGCGGCTAATTTCGACTACAAAACTGTGGCACTGGCAGTAAAAAGCACATTGTCCGTATTGATTGGTCGTATTATTGGTAAACATCAATGTTGCCTCCCTGGCTATCAGATTCTGTCGTCATGGTCGAATATAGGGATGGGGTTTTGAATTTTGCTGTTAGATACATTCATTGCGCTTTTGCCTTGCTAGATTTTTATAACGCATTCAATCGGGTGAAACACTTATATCTCGATCGCCTGTAGGAGGTTGTCGGCTATACGCTTCCTACAAGTGTCGTTCTTTCTAACATTTACAAGAACACTGTGGCGTTAGTGGTGGTCAATGGAAGGCTGGCGCTGCCAATGGTCTCTTGTCGGGGAGTGCCTCAGCGTAGTTCGCTCAAAATATCTTTGTCCTGTCTCTTGAACCGCGTTGTTGCGGCAAGTTGCTGATTGGCTGTGAGTTTTCAAACTCCCAAGTGTGAACATCACACTTCGGACTTATACCGATTATGTGGTGCTGCTCCTCCGTCATTGTGACGAAATTTCCTTTTTAAAAGTGATAATTGATTGTTTTTGTCGTAATTCAGGTGCAAATTCCTCAACCTACGAGGCTTCGAGGGTGTTGTTCCTTGTTCGTGGATCAGTATACCTCTTTGGATGTTGTCGTTGATCTTTTACCACTGATGAGAGCGGCTACGAATCTGAAATCTGTTACTAATACAATTCAGAGTGCAGGATGCCGTAATTAATGCAAAATGGTAAACAAGAGGCGGTCGTGTTCTAACATGACTCTTGCTTACCATTTCGCATTACGTACGCACATTGCATACTTATATAAGAGAAAAAATTTCAACAACCGTGAGGTTGGTTTATTTGGAAAGGCAGTATAATTAAACTAAATTCCGAGATTCTGGCGAAGCCGCGTACCGAAGAAGGCTTAGCTCTTTCAGATGTCACACGCAAGGCGTCTATGTGTGTCCGAATCGTGATAGTGATTGTCGGCAAGTGGTCACGTCACAATGCCTGCACAATGACGGGGACAGCGTGCTCCACCCAAGTCCAGCTCAGCTGTTATCACGTGATTGTTGGAAATTTGTATGGACAAACATCAGTCTCGCGATACGCGAGGTGGAAATGACTTCCTCTTGGTGCAGAGTTATCAGTAATATATGACCTACTAATGTCCGCCGCCGGTAGCTGAGTGTTCAGCGCAAAAGAATGTCAGTCCTAAGGGCCTGGGTTCGATTCATGGCTGGGTCGGAGATTTTCTACACTCAAGGACTGAGTGTTAAGTTGTCATAATCATCATCATTTCATCGCCATCGACGCTCAAGTCGCCGAAGTGGCGTCAAAACGACTTGCACAAGGCGACCGGTCTACCCGAAGAGAGCCCTTGTCACACGACATTTACATTACACCTACTAATGAACGTCTACACCGTAGTGGACTTCGTGATACGACGATACGTAGTCGATGCCGTTTCTTGGAAATGCTTGTGCGTAGGTTTACCTGCAGTGGTCACTTGGAGAACTGGCTCTCGCTGCGGATTCAGCTTGCTTTCCTCACCAAGAATTCTGTCACAACTTCCCGACATTATTCTGCAGAAGGATTCCTCCTCCTTTCTGAAGTTAGACTAATTACATGGTTTGGTTAACTCCTAATTTTGTACATTTTGTTGTTGCTGGCGTGTGTGTGTGTGTCTGTGTGTGTGTGTTCGGTGGGGGAGGGCGAGGGGGGATGACTTTTTGTCGTTGCAGCAGTAGATGCTATTTGCACTGGCCCAATTATCGGAACAGTTTTGCTAAGATTCATCATCTCACGTTTTCCAGATAAGGTGTTTGTTGAAGTAATAAGCGGGTATGACCCTTATCTGATAGAGATATAGAGATGCCCTATAGAGTTATATGATCCTTATCATTTCTAGTATCTCTCTTTGGCAGGTGGTTTCACCGACAGTGTTCTCCGTTATTCATATATAGGCAGGAAAAAGGGATTTGGGGACGTGTTTTGCCTTTAATTGTTTGCTGCTGCAATTTCAGTTTAACAAATAATGATAATGAGGTCGAATAAAAAATAGTAAATTTAAACATGGTTAGCGTTGAGGTTCGTGGTGGGTCCTCGTTCTTTTATTTTATTTCTTTTTAAATTTTTTTCACCACTGCTCCTGTTATTTCGTGTTCGTGGTAATGTTTCGAATATATGGCATTTCGGGGAATGTCTAGTGAAGCGGCGCGTGCTTTTTAATGAACGTTAGTTTCTTTCCAAAGTTATTTAGAAAAAAGAGCGACGTGAGCTGTGAAGAAAAAGATAACAAGTTCGCGTCCAACTGCTTTCTATTTTTTTGGGTTTTGCTTTCTTAGAGATTCTGCTTAAAAAAAGGAGGTGGTAAAGCATGACCGGACAAACGGAGAGATTCCGAGATCGAATGTTGACGAGAAAAAATAATTGGATTGCATTTGACCGCTAATCGAAACTTCTCCCTTCTCGGGTTAGAACCCGGCTACAGCTTAAAAAATGCATAAAATTCATCCAGCGTAATAAGTCACCCTCGTTCTACCGACGCCTTTCTCAAAGAGAATTGAGGATTGACAGAGTTTCAGGGCACTGTGTTCCCAGTGGCGTGGAAAACTGTACCTAGAAGGCGAAAGAATCAGCAGTGATCAATGGCATGAGGACGAAGACGGAAATGGGAACCATTACATTACAGAAACCTAACGGATATCCGCACGTAAAGAGACCTGCAATTGAAAAACTGTCATGATGATCTTTCCATTAGTAAAAGATTCCAGATAAGTCCTCCATTTGGAGCTCTAGGAAAAAATTATTCAAATGTGTGTGAATCTTATGGAACAACTGCTAAGGTCATCAGTCCCTAAGCTTACACACTACTTAACCTAAATTATCCTAAGGACAAACACACACACACCCATGCCTGAGGAAGGACTCGAACCTCCGCCGGGACCAGCCGCACATTCCATGACTGCAGCGCCTCAGAACGCTCGGGTAATCCCACGCGGCGGAGCTCTAGCAAATGACTTCGAAAGGGGAGGTGACCATGAGACAATGATGGAATTATAAACGACGGGATAACATTTTAATGGTCGAAGCACGGTATGTCGTAAATCTGAACTAATAGGAAAGCTATAAAATCGGAAAAGTGAAGTACATAGGCTCAATCTAGATATACTTTGGTCACTGAAATGAAATGGAAAGAAGAAAAGTACTTTTCATCACATAATGGCAGGTAATATGAACAGCAGCAGAGAATGGTTTAACATGAAGAGGATTCGTTATGAATAGGAAGGCAGAGCTTGTGCTGATATGAACATGTCAGTGACAAGGTTGTTCTCACCGGAATCGATTGCAAAACAACACCAAAAGCTATATTTCACAACATATGAAGAGATACAGAAAGTACACTACAGGTCAAAGGATCTCCATCACACGCCATGTCTTTGGCTTTGTGTTTAAAACAGGGATATCGTGGCGAATATTCTATCGTATCTCCGTTCTGATGATAAACCAAGTATAAATATGAAAAAACCTAATTACCTCTGTTGTGTATCTGACTGATTGTTTCCATAGATGGGCGCTGCTAAGTACCTACAACAACACTGACGATGCCTTTGCCTAGTAGGCGCGTTCCTTCAGCTACCAAGTAGCAGTGAGTTCAGAATAGTTTACAGTACACTGTGTGCGTCTTGCAATATATTTCTATATTACATACTAAACGAGGCGGAAGCTACTGTATTTGCAGCTCTGCATCAGAAAGGCTCTTCTAGTAGGACAATTACCAACAGAAGTAGGCATATCCCGATCTATAGTGCACCACTCACAGTATATGGTCGAGCGAACTCGTGCCGCTGCAAGAGTTTCCCCATCTCGAAGACCCCAATAACAACTTACACGGATGATCAGGTCATTTGTGTCCAACGGAAACGTCAGAGGACTCGTCTTGTACCTGAAATTGGCGAGGAGCTAAACAGCGTACTTGCAACTCCCATCAGGTCTGCAACGCCGCCTGCCTCATCAACGTTTAGAGGGGTGCATAGCGGCGAAAAACCCTTTATTACGCAAAGAAAATAAGGTGGAATGAGTGTAATGGACACAGAAACATAAGATCGGGAGCGTGCAGCAATGATCCAAGGTATTATTCACTGACGAATCTACGGTTCAAGTATTTGGAAGCAATCGTCGAATGTTTGTTCGTCAAGATCGCGGAGAACGGAGAAGAGACAGTGTGCATTCCAGTAGTGAAGCAGGATGGAGGGTCGGTCATGGTGTTGGAGTGTTTTGCGAATGATGAAGTCGGTGATCTACCGAGAATTATTGAAGCATTAAAGAAGGAAGGACACTGTGAAAAAGTGCAACTCCGTCTAGAAAGAGATTCATTTGTCGTTGGTTTGTTCTGAATCAGCACAGTGATTAAAAACACTCTTCTGAATTGTGCAAAGTGGATTTCACAAAAAATAGAAATGTAGGGGATTGAAGAATGAAATTTGGTCATGTTAGACACCTGACTTTTGTCCCACTGGATGAACGTGATAGCGCGGCCAGATAAACCGAGGTCATCTATTGTTGGAGATCTGTGGAAAATATGCAGACGTATTGGACTGCAGTATCTGCAGAAACATCATAAAATCTTATCTGCAGAGTGCCAAGAGCTTGTGCAAGTGTTCTAAGCGCAAAGGTGTTACTCTGAAGGGGCTAAAATCTAAACCATATTCGAATGATAGAGAGAGAAAATATTTATTTTATTGGCCTACTTAGTTTGTACGAAGTTTTTGCATAGTGAAATGTAGTATATAGATTTTATCATGGGTAAAGGTAGTGTACATAAGGATTCTGAACGTTTCATCCAATATGTAAAAGTAGATAAAAATACAATAACCATGGAGCCTGGAACACTGTTGAAGGGGAGGGAATAGAAGATTTTGGCTTTGGCCGCAGAAAAATGAGAGACGAGAAAGACTCATTGCGTTCTGCAATGCATTTTAGGATTACAAGAGGAGGAGCTACACTTGGAAATGACCGTGATACACAGGAAGATTCCAACAGGATTACATAATTGTCAGACAGAAAATCAGAAATAAGATACTGGATTGTAATATGTAGCCAGGATGAGATGTAGGCTCACATCGCAATTTAGTAATGATGCAGAGCAGACTGAAATTTACAAGAACCATCCGAAAGAATCAGTGTGGAAGTAAATAGGCTGGTGAAGTGCCGAGGAATGTCATGTTTGAAGTATGTGGATACCACGGTAATTAACTCCAGAGTAAGCAGCTCAGTTGTGGAGGGGTGGACGTTGAAAGACTGCAAGTCTCGACGACTTATCTCCTTTCATTTTAATTGCAGTTTCCGTCAGATCAACGAAGTTAAGGGCTGTCGCGGGTGGTAAGCATTTGGATGCGTCACCGTCTGGGTCTGCCGAGTGCTGTAGGCGAGCGGGGAGCACTCATCTCTTGTGAGACCAATTGTGGAGCTGCTTGACTGAGAAACAGTGATAACGGTTACGATAACTGACAGCAGTAGGGAGATCGGTGTGCCGATCACGTGGACCTCCATATCCGATCCGGCGATGCCTGAAGGCTGAGGATGACACGGTGGCCGGTCAGTACCTGTGGGCCTTCAAGACCTGTTCCGATAGTGTTTGTTTTTATGACGTTTAATAAAGTGGGCTGATACTGATTGCATATTGCTTACCTCGGTATCTAGTAGCCCTGAGTAATTAGAGATGAAGGGTCTTGAAAGTATGAAATTTTAACTCTGCTGCCGAGTGTGTACTGATATGAAACTTCCTGGCAGATTAAAACAGTGTGCCGGACCAGGAATCGGGCTCGAGACCTTTGCCTTTTGCGGGAAAAAGCTCTACCACTTGTTCTTTGTTCTCATTTTGTTCTATATTGTTCATTGTAATTTTTCGGGGCAGACGTCCCATGATATCCGTTGCTCCACTCACTCAGTTTTTTTTTTTTTTTCTTTTTTCAAAGGGTAGCTAACCATCTGATCTGACCGAGCACGCTCTGAGCTACTGTGCTGGCATCGCTGAGCTATCGAAGCACGACTCACGATCCGTCCTCACAGCTTTACTTCTGCCAGTATCTCGTCTCCTACCTTCCAAACTTCACAGTAGCTCTCCTGCGAAACTCGCACAACTAGCACTCCTGGAAGAAAGGAGCGGAGTGTGCACTGATATAAGACAGCACACTCCGCTGCTCCGCTGCAGAGTGAAATTTAGTTCTGGATACAACCCCCAGGCTGTGGCAAAGCTATGTCTCCGCAATATCCTTTCTTCGAGGAGTGCTAGCTCTGAAATTTTCGCAGGAGAACTTCTATGAAGTTTGGAAGATTTCTGACGATGCACTGGCGGGACACAATGTGTGAGGAAAGGTTTTATCTTCCAGAAATTTCTCTGATCCGTTGTGTTGCCGCTGTTGGGAAAGACAGTCACAGCTTGGACATCACCTGCAGGCGTCTCGTTAGTTATCAAGGTTATGGGAAGGTGGAAATGCCCAGCTGAAAAAAAAAAAAAAAAAAAAAAAAAAAAAAAAAAAAAAAAAAAAAAAAAAAAATTGTTCAAATGGCTCTGCGCACTATGGGACTCAACTGCTGAGGTCATTAGTCCCATAGAACTTCGAACTAGTTAAACCTAACTAACCTAAGGACATCACAAACATCCATGCCCGAGGCAGGATTCGAACCTGCGGCCGGAGCGGTCTTGCGGTTCCAGACTGCAGCGCCTTTAACCGCAGGGCCACTTCGGCCGGCTGCCCAGCTGCAGTTTCAATGGTTGGTTGCGTTGAGGGGCTGGTGGCCACTTTCAAGTAAAGTCACGGCAGAAGGCTGCGAAAGGCCTGGGACGATGGGGAGTCACAAAGTCAGCAGCTGTGTCCTGCTGTTAACGCCGTATAATGTATTGTTCCCAGCGCTAGCCAGAAAGCATTTTCACAGTTTACAGGCCCCATCGCGCGACAGGCCAGCGCCCTCGAAATTGTTCCGTGTAAGGAGAGAAACTTTTTCGAATTTACCCGAATTTGTGGGGCTATTGGCCGAGGTCCTTTTTTTTAAAAAAAGAACCATACCTGCTAACATTACACTCATTCTCATTTCTCCTCAGAACCCGAGAGCGTTCTGCACTGCTGGTTGCCTTACAGTTTGTCGTCAGTATAGACGGTGTATTTTCTGAAAGGTTTCGGTTTTCAAGCTGAGCGATTGCCCCTGATAATGAGCGTCGTGATTGTGAAGCATATGATGACATCAGAAGACGTAACAAAAAAAATGGCCCTCAGCACTATGGGACTTAACATCTGAGGTCATCAGTCCCCTAGAACTTAGAACTACTTAAACCTAACTAACCTAAGGACATCACACACATCCATGCCCGAGCCAGGTTTCGAATCTGTGACCACAGCAGTCGTACAGTTCCGGACTGAAGCACCCAGAACCACTCGGTCACCGCGCGGCGGAGACGTAACAGAAGCGTCAGTACTTGTTGTCGGCAAGACACTCTGCTGTGGACGTGACTTTTGCTCATCACCTGGAGGGAGGCTGTGCACTGATTTTTCACTACACAATTGGCGTGTAGAAACATCGTCCTGTGCAAATGGATATTTATAATTTTGCAGGGTACTTCACATGGAATATTTTTCTTAGAAGTGGATTCACGGATACATGGACACATGGAGTTCGCTTGCGGACAGCATGGTGTGAAGATCCAAGGATATACCAATGGTAGCGACTGAGATGGAGCCCATTTTTGAAGTCTGAGTACGGTCACCCAGGTCACGGACTTGCGGACTTTCGACTGCCGATTCTAGGGTTCACTCACGATGGGCAGCTGTCTCTTGTGAGTATCTTTTCGTCTCCGGCAAGAAAGAGTGTTTCCCAATATGTTTTGCGAGATGGCGCAGTGGTTAGACACTGGACTCACATTCGGGAGGACAACGGTTTAATGCAGTAATTGGAGCCAGCAATGGTATACTATGTGGCTTCTCATACATTACATCCTGGAAATGTGGTGATTTGCGCAGTATGTTCTCCATAGATTACCTAGGTCTTTCATTAGCCACTCTGCCAGATTCGAGGCCACGTCGAGAACCGTTTTCTTATACATGTTTTCTGCTTGTGGCAGCAAGTCCTAAGGTAAAGCTATTGACACAATAAAAGCTGTAACTTTCTTCATGGGGTGAGAGTGGCGAATTGGGATGTCAGCTCCACAACAAGCAGTATGTAGTAGAATCTTAAAATAATCTTTGTTAAAATAACAATGCATCCTCAGTTAGAGAAAATATTTTCTAAGTCCAAAATGTGTATAACTCAAGTATGTTTGCCAGACAACTTCGTTGATCAGATCTTCCGGTATACACAGGCGCCATTATGAATCTGCTACATTGATGCAGTAGAATAAAATTCCTTTGCAAAAGAAATAATTCAGCATGACATCGCATCAGCTATGCAGTCAGGCTTTTCTGGTACAAGCGTCCCAGAAAAGTCGAATTCTTGGAGATAGAGTATCTACCTTATGCATCAGTTTTGCTGTTAAAAGGAATTCCAGTGCTTCATGATCCATGAAACTTCTAGAGCATCCAAATCGGTGACTGAATAATTCTTATCACACTTCATTAAACCTATACTACCGACGGCATTTTTCTTGTGTACAACGTTCCTATACTGTTTGTATACTTGAAAGATCATATCACCGAATCCAGTACTGGCACTGCCTGTGAACATACAGTACTCCTGCAGTAAATTAGGTTGTCACAGTATCAGCGCTGTCATTTATGCTGACCTTAGACATTGGAATTCATGAACTGCTAGAGCATCACTAGCCCACCGAAACTTCTTGCCTGTAAGCTGCCTGCATCGGGCGTTGACAGAGTGTCTACATTTACAGATATTTATACAAAGTAATGATTACTAGCAACCCTCTTAATGGATGTCGCAAATTCTGCTCAATCTCCTCTGGATTCGGAGATATCAAACCTGTTGTAATGATCTGTATTAGAAATTTCTCTGTATAAGTTCCTAAGCATGATTTTTCCATGTTATCTGTAATTCCGTGCTCTTTGAAACTTCGAAGTATTACATTCAGAACTTTATTAATATCCTTCCACGATTTTCTCGCTTTAAGCAAGTTGTCGACGTAGCTCATCTTATGCTGCTTGGGAATGCTGAGAGATCTGTGGATAAATGCAGATGACAATATATGCAACCTAAAAGGTGAATGCTGAAATTGGTAACACCTACCAAACGCTATGACCGCAGTGTATTTTCAGCGTTCTTGGTGCAGTTTCAACAGTCAGAAACAGCAAGTCGCTAGATGAAAACACACCGACAATGAATATTTTGCAAAAGCTGTAAATCTGACATTAGTCGACGACGAGATGAGTGGATTGGCCCTCTTTCTCATCCACCCTGACTGGGCTACTATTTGGTAACCTCACCAGTTACGCCATTATCTAATATCCCACGAATTTTAAGGAACACCTCGCACCTGTAGTTGGGAGAAATGGGATACGGTAGAATGAAAAATTTCTTGAGGACCTGCACTCTGAATCCGTAATGGAAGTTCTTTATGTAGGTGGTATTCCACAAAAATTATTCCAGTTTTTGTAATATTTCACATTATACCTGTCTGTCTCTGCGGGCTTGGTATTCAGCAGAGTATATACCTTCTCTTCTACTATACCATTTATTTATTTCTTTATTTCTGTGTGGTCTTGCTCGCGTGTTTCCTGTTTGTATCATCGGGACCTGCCTTCGTCCCATCTTTACAATTAACATAGCTCAGCGTTAAGCAGTTAGCTGCCATCTGCACTCTGATAGCATGCTCTTCGAAGCATATATGAACGGTTGAACACTTTTGTAGTTCGACTTCACCCTTTCCAAGGGCTTTTATTTTTGCTGTTCGTTCACAAAGTTCATACTAATGGTCAGCTCAACTGCCAAGTTCGGTACGACCAGAAAGTTTTCTTGTTGGATGTGTATTCTTGACACACAAATTATAATCAAGTCGGGAGGTTTACCTCCATATACTTGCGTACTAAAGCTCCTTTGATTCTAGTCTTCTTGAGTGACAGAGTCGGCCAAAACAGGGCCTTCCAGTCCACTTTCAGAATGTCATTTCCGAAATGGTAGTTATATCGTTGCCACTGTACAAAATTCCTTTAAACTGAACACCCTCTACTGCGGCTTGTGTGGCGGGATGCCGATCCTGTCATGCATCTTCATTCTCTTAACCTAGTAGCAGCTGTACTATGCCTGCATCATCCAGCATGTTGATCCGACTCATTCCGATACTGGTGTGGGTGCAAAGTGAGCCTTTCCTGCATCTACATTATGTCAAATGTGTAAACCATCACTATCGCAGTGCTTCTCCTTCTGATTTGCTGGTCATATCTCAACACTCTCTGCTGATTGATGGCTCCTCTCTAATACTTCCCAGTCCTGTGAATTGATGGCCATTGTTCCAACTGCGTCTTCTCTCTGGTTCTGTTTGGATTTGGCCAAGTACTGCCGATGGCTTCATTCTTTCATTCTTCTCATTTATGTTTTTGCATGACTGTTCACTACAATTTCCTTCACAACTTCTCCTTTGCTCTATTGCATTATGTGACTCACACATGAATTCTACCTCTTTGAGAATGCTTTTGAAAACATTTTCGATATTATCTTCATGGGAAAAAATTTCGGTTCCTGACCGACCAGTCTGGTTTGAAGTTTTCCTTGGGACTGCAACGTGACAAGATTGTCACAGAGACATAGAAAATTCGACTATGATGAAGTACAAATGCCAGGAAGAAGCACGGTAATGCAGATACATTAAGAAGGAAAGTAGTGGCTACAGTCGGCTCCAGACTGTAGCGCCTAGAACCGCGCGGCCACTCCGGCCGGCCATCGATATCACAAAGAGCCAATACCTGGTTGGTACTAAGGCCACTAAGGGTGTCTTCACATTCTGTATAATTTTGTTTTTCTGCCACCTCTCGCAATTCGAATGTGCTGTTCTATGTATTTCTTCGTAACTCTCTCTGATCTATTCTTTTTAATATTGCAGTATGTGCGGTTGATGCACTGACGTCCACCACTCGCGGAATCATAAAACAGTTTCAGACTAACTCTTTTTTCTTCTTTACTAATCGCTAATTTGTGATTCGTTCTTCCTCCTCGATTTCTTCCATGTTTCTAATGCTATAGTGTATGCCAGTACATCTGCTACTGTTTCTTGCCGTCCCTTTTTATATATAATGTCAACGTCGTATTATGCCATTTTAATCCTGAACGTCATTAATCTTGACGGCAGGTCACTTACATGCGCTAACCATTTCCAGGTTTTGTGATCAGAAGGTATAATGAATTTTCTTCTAGAAATTTAAGGTCTGTAGTGCTTCACTGTCTCTAGCATGGCTGAGAACTGTCGCCTTTCACGTCTGTCCAAGTTGCTGTCAAATCGAGTACGAGCTGTTTACTTCGAGCTCCACACACAACCAAAATATTCAAAAATTTTAATAGCACATGTGACTATAGCTGGGCATTAGTTCGAATGTTAGCCCATAGTTGTCAACGAATTCCCTACGTTCACCTTTATTTCCATCAAAAGCTTTCACAATAAACTGAAATGCATCTGACAAAACTATATGCTAAGCGGGGACCTTACTACCTTCCTCATTCATACTTTTTCGCAGCTGTTTTCCGCTTCTATACTATGTTGACAGCCACTCGCAGTGTTTCTAGGTCACGTCGCGGTTGTATGTTGATGCTCGTACAGGCGTAGGGTTGGAATTCGGTGCGGTTAGCATACACGTTGGTTTCCCAGACATCGCTTTTGTCGTCACTGCTGCGAAGGCGTCCTGCCTTGTTTACTGCTACGGACTGCTTGCTGCGGTCTCGTAATTTTTGGATACAGGACTCTGACTATTGTACACTAAAAAGCACTGCTCTGACAGTGCACCGTACCTGATCTGCCTCCAAAGCTCAAGCCGATTCATTCTAATACGCGGCTCCCTAGTTCTGCTAAGGGAAAATTCCGTCTTCCACACTTCTACCGCACTTCTTATTAAAGGTACTCATCCGGGAATCGAACGGATACCCCAAATCCGACTCCTGTTTCGTATGTCGTAACCCGACACGAGCCGCGACATACTTACCTTAGGAGCTCACTCCCAGACCATAGGTGACGCGACATTTTAAGGCCATCTGTTTCTTGGCACAAGAGCGGCTGCATACAGGAGAGAAACAACGGTGGGTTCAAGCTGAGATTTTCGGGTATCTGTAGTTGGAGACAGTTTAGAGTGACCCGGAGATTGTACGGAAAATTACACTCTGGGGTGACTTACTGGTCTGCTGTTTATTGCTTCTTCACGTGTTACCAATTAACATACAGAAGAATCTACACTGGTTTGCTAAAACATAGATGAGTCTTACTGGATCAAGTGGCCACTCCGGCCTTCCGGCCTATAACTTCGTCACGACGCTGTAACACATGATACTACTCAATAAGAACCATGGAATTGTCAGATTCCATTGTCCTAATCGAACAGATCGGCTCAAGTACTCTTTCGAACGAAAGTACTTGCTCCTGGTCATTGCAGGCAGAGAGATACAGAGCGAGATGTCTCCGACTTTGAGCAAAACACAAAGGCAGTGCTGAACTAAGGAATATTAGCCACAGCTGCAGCCGTCTTCTGCTCTTGCACATCTTTAAAGGGGTAAACATGGGCGGTGCGAAGTCAGATTTCTTGCATCAGAGTTTCATTTTTACTGAGACAATTCTTACAGGCAGCTAGTAGTTCTCACCACGCACTTAAGCGAGAGTACTGGTGTTTGATTTTCTACAGAGATCCGTAACTCAATGAAGAAGGAATATTGTGTTTAACGTCCTGTCGACACCGAGGTAATTAGAGACGTAACACAAGTTCAGATATCGTCAAGGACGGGAAGGGAGTGCGACGTGCCCTTTGGAAACAAGCATCCAGGCAATTGCCTGAAGCGAATTAGGGCAATCACAGAAAACTTAAATCGGGAAGGCCGGATGCTGATTAACCGTCGTCCTCCCGAATAGCCACCTTTCTCGTTCATTAATTAACCCATTAACCTTTTCCTCAATCACTGGTCATATTCGTGACAGTTTTACATTATTCTTTCGCGTATCAACCAGCCTTCCACCAAGATTGTAATGCGCATTTGCAATCCCTTGTCGACTAATTACCTATTTCTATTCTTAACTCTATGTATAAAATATCTTTGATGTCTTTCGGCAATAATCCAGTTTGCTACAGTGAGCACCAATTTTCTTTTGTAGTTTGATGGATACCGTTATCAGTACGTCCATGTTAAGTGTGGTACCCATGACTTCACGCTTAATAGGACTACGCTTAGTAATTTTTACTTAATAAACGTTTATCCACTGAGCAACCGTGTTTATTTTCAGTACGCTTGGTCATATGGAGAGCTTTCCATCTCTACATCACCGGGGACGAAATCAGTGCATCTCAAGCATATGTAACACAGTTGAAGTGATACCTCACAATGACCTCACTCGAAACTGATTTTCTCCATACCATTGATACGCCAAGAATATGTCACGCTAACTTCTACAGTGTTCAAATACTTCGATTCAACCTCCTGGATGAAGCAGATGGTGTTTGTGTCCTTTCGCCACACAGCACAATTGGTTTACGGAGTATAGATGTAGATGTAGAAGATATACCCATATGTCAGTCTCTGAATGTGATCAGTACTGAGTATTGCCTCTTTGTTCTTCGACAAAATATTTTTGACGCCTCTCTCCTTCTTGCAAACTGTTCAGCTTCAGGATGGGTTTTCCTACCTCCACATCCAGTTGTTACAGTTTCTGGAAATATGGTTCCTTGTTTGTTTATTCAATTAAAATCATACACAATCTGATGCTTTTTTAAATTGAAAATAGCAATAAGGTTAACATACATTTTATACAATGGTAGGAGTGATTCATGTGTCATATTCACGGCGGACGGTATCGAGAGGCGCACAACAAGAATGACATGCCCGAGCAACGTCCGAAATTTTGTCGCTGGAAGTTTAGTATTACTCCGCGAACATCTGCATAGACAATTAACTCAGTTTGCTTTCCGCTTCAGTTGTGTGAGAGAAATATCTTTATTGCTTGTGAGGCGAGTTAGATTTCTGGATTCATGAGACTGCTGTTTGCTATCATTTTTTTTCCTTTAAGGAAAGATGTCCACGATTGTACTTAGTAGCAGGAATTTTACACCATAGGAAATAAATTTGTTCCCAAGAAATTGGCTTCTGATGTGTTGTGCGGTTTTGCCAGTAATGTAGTTGCTTCCGGCAATGTAATTCTATTGGAAAACGCCCATAAACAGTAACATATTATTTCAACAAAGTGATTAATGGATGATCATCACCATCAGATTAGTAGCTTATCGAGTGTATCTTTGGACACAATAGTAAATGGTTCACCGGCGGTTATATCTCCAGAGTGGCCTCTGTTCGTCTACGGTTTGAAGAAACTGAAATAGGTGAAAGACTTGTTGCCAGAGTGTGACGAGTATAACATTATGTCAACACACACACACACACACACACACACAAATGAGCCACTGGCTGGTACGACAACGTGGATTTGTCGTTTCATTGGTGGGGCGACTGTCACTTGAAATACATCCAATTTGCTGGTGGAAAGAAAAAAGATTTCAGCCCTTGTTTGCTTCAATATGACTGTGCTTGGTGTTGCTGTTGACTTCGCTAATCATGACCTCAACGTAGTCAGCCATGGAAGCTGAAATAGTTGCAGAACTGCAACATCCAGCAAACAGAATTGTCCAGAGAGGATAGTTACCAGGAACGTAACTGACGAACCACATCAGGCTAACACAGCTGACATATTACCAATACAATTCTGGGAGTAAATATTTTTTGATAATAATTGAGACCTACTCGGAAACTCAAAACTCACTGCTATGTAGACTAAAGCTAGTCTTGAGCTTACAAATGCATTTGGAAATATCTACAGGTGATGTAATCCGATTCCGAGTTGTTTATAAACCAACTTAAGAAAGCTATTTTATGCCACTCGTTTCAAGAATATACCGCAAAACATAAAATCAATGAGCTTTCATAATTTTCTGTTTTATGCTTAGATTGTGAATAAACCTGAATATAACTTTTAAAGGTACTATTTTAAACATTCTACTCCTCAAATTATAAAATAATTAATGAAGCTTACTGAAGTGAAGGGTAATACACCTTTGTTGACAGTGTATTGCATAATCGTGATGTTGGTTCTACGACAGTTAATTTGAAGTTGGTGATTTTGTTAGAGTCTTCAAACATAAGATAATATTCGATAATGTATCCATCCCATTTTTCGCTAGAGCATTTTATACAAGTGCTTCTCCGAAGTATTCAAAATTTTGGATCAAGAGACAATCACTCCGTATCTACTGGAACATTACATGATGCTACCTAGGGTATGAGATTTTAGGACAGTTAATTGCAGAAATACATATAACATTGCAAATAGCTCGTTGAAGAAATCATATAACGAGAAGATAAAAAGCTTTCGTGAAATGGCAAAGCTTTAAAGAACACATAATTTCTCTATTACTTTGTACTAGAGCGTATTCGACAGTATATATGGGATGAGCTGTGTACTGATGTACAAAGCGACTGCGTTCCGTTCTGTGTCCCAAACAATTCCCAGCAGAACAACCAGTCTACACGAAGGCTTACAAGCAAACTGTAAAAACATTATTCAGTTTCCAAGTCGGAGATTCTCCGTTTGGTATTATCATTCGATGCGAATGACGTCATATTGTAAAAGGTCTTTCTCATAATTTTCAGTCATAATCACGTTAATGAAATAAGTTCAGATACATTACTAACCTAGAATATCCATATCAGTTGCTATTGGAGGAATTACTACCAGTGAATTAGGAAAACCGTCCTCCTGTACCTGGACGCAGGGCTAAGGCTTCTTGAAAATGCACACAGCTTTCTTACTACCATATTTGATCAAGTTAATATCAATAACAAGCACAGCTCAGAACACAATACTTTTCACTACATTAACCTGGATCAACTCCAGCTTCTAGACGCTAACGTAAGCACCACGTTCATCGCGTCTGGTATACACCACAGCTGGTAGTATGAAAAAAAGCCACTCTAGGAGGGCTGTGTGATAAAGAGGCCAATCTGCATCTCACAGGCGGCAATGTTTTTAACAAAAACGTCTTGAGAATCTCAATACTATGTCACTTATCGGATATCTGCAGGGAATTGTCTGCTCTTCAATTGTTTACTGATAATTCCCGTACTGGAATTTGAAGAATGGACTAGTCTTTCTTCAAAATATCCGACGCTGGATGTTTCTAGCTTATGACGACTATGCTACTCCAGGCTTGTCACAAATTGTGTGTATCCGTTCCTCTGTAACTCTTTCTGCATTACAGTAAAAAAATAGTGTTAGCTGATAAACAAATATTTGGTTTTCTGCAATTATTAATTAATTTTCATAAAATTTCATTATATGCTATTCTGTCAAATAACTTCGTATAGTTAATTTAGAAGATATCACGAGTAGTAGCAATCAAAGACAGTGTAAGGAAAATATTGACTGCACAAATACGAAATACACTGTGCGTTGTATACAAAAAGATTTTTTTTTTCAAGCTATGATAGTGTTATGCATGTCTTCAGGTGTAACTTTCCAACATTCTGAGTGTAAGTCTTATCCTGAAACTCATTTTTAGTGTACAATTTCTACTTTCTGAGAACCTATCTGTGGGACTTTTCAAAAGAGTGTTTTTACTTACTGCATATCGCTGAAGTTTTAGACCTTAATCTGATTGCGTACGTAATACACTGTAAGACAAAAAGATCGCGGCGCAGGACGAAGGAATTGTTAGAACGGAACGGAAATCGGAAGACGTGATATACATGTACAGGCAATCAAATTATTACAGTTTCAGAAAAAAGTAGGTTATTTATTCAAGACTAAGATATTCCCAATTTGAATGAGGCAGTAATGCAATGGTTAACAACTGGCTCTTACGCAAGCAGTAATTATGCTTACCATTGAGTGATATAGTTGTTGGATGTCCTAACGAAGAATACCGTGCATGTTCTGTCCAACTGATACGTTACACTGTCAAAACGCCCAGCTGCTAGTAGAGCCCAGTCCATAATGCTCCAAATGATGTCAACTGGAGAGAGATCCTATGCCCTTCCTGGCCAAGATAGGGTTTGAGAACCTCGAAGACACTGGTCATTGGGGCTCAGTTCCTAGCGCTACTCCTCACTCATTCAAGGCCAAAGACGTGGCTGGAGACTCCCCGGACAGCTATAGGACACTAACATGATTGTAGCCTACCATACTGCACTACAACCAAGAGTGCTGGTCTCTGGTGCTATTTCATTTCCTAGCAGAACGCCTGTGGTTATCATCTTTGGCACCCTCACAGCGCAGCAGTACGTCGACGATATTCTGAGCACTATTTTGTTGCCCTTCATGGTAAGCCATCCTGGGATTACGTTTCAGCAAGGTAATGACCGCCTGTAAACTGCGAAAGCTTCTACTGCACATCTTCGCACCTGCAACACGCTACTTTCGCCCGCAAAGTCACCGGGTCTTTCCCCAATTCAGGTCACGAACTGCAGTGTGAGTACGAAAAACCTTTCTTTCAAGACTTTTGCATGGTAAGTGGATTGTGGAGACTCAGTTAAAAGCAATTTGAAAATTAATTTCACTACAATTTCTGGTACTTAGGAGAAACCAAAAATGAATGTAACGTACAACACTGGAAATCGCTGTTATCAAATAGTTGAAACTTGAAAGTAAACTATATTTACAAAGGCAGTTCCTCCATGTAAAACTTAAATATTTAAATAAAATTTATATTTAGTATTCAAAAATGAAAAGGGGTAAAGAGTGATGTATTCTGTTTAAGACTTCATACATTTACGAGAGATTTTTAGCTTTTGTTTGTTCGTATATCTGTATATTCATGGACTGCATTCTTCTATACAAATTTAAAAGTCACATACCATACGCCATTTATTGTTTTTAACTTACTTGTATCACCATTAAATATTAATGGACGATACGAACATTTTTATGCAAGGAAACATATATTTCATTGATGTTGTCCGGAATTTATTTATTTTTTATTTTTGGCCATTAATGACTACAGAACCTTCTGTTCTTCATTATGCTAAGAAGTATCTCATTTGGAGTTAATAGTTCCTATTTAGAAAAGAAAATTTATGTTAATATGATGTACCATTTAATAACGGGAAATATGACATTTTAGAACATTTTCCTACCATAAAACTACATGAAAAATTCGATATCAGGTTTGCTTTTAGTATGTGAAATTTTCAAATTATCACGTCACTATGAGTAATTACTTCATCATTCACGAACGACTATAGCATACAGAAAAGATGACTTTAACGTTTTTGATGCTATAGCATAAAGACAACGTTATGAAAGCAATCAGTAATTGTCGGGAACATACAGCGTTCGTGGAGTCGCAGTGCCTGCTCCGTTCACATCCACTGTGTACCATCATGGTGTGAGGTCTCAAGATGGTCTATAGCAGGCCGAAACCGGTATCCTCATAAAAAAGGAGCTTCTTGCGGTTGTAACTGTTAATGCTCATTTTTATTATGATAATTTTCGTAAGTAGTAAAATATTTCCATTCTGATTTCATTCGTGGTCCTTAGTGATTAAAGAATAATTTTCGATGGTGACTTGAACAGTTGTGTTTCCTACCAAGAAATCATGTTCTAATATCAGTAGCAAGTCTATCAGTAATTCTCCATCAAACCATTGTCCGTTTAAATTCATAAATGAATAACACCTCACATTAAACACTGATCGAACGTTCGAGAACAGCCAACGGTCATATGCTGACGAGACATTCGTATTTTACTTTAAGAAGAGATCTGTAAATCATTTAGGGTTTTGAATAGGATTCTTGCGAGTTAATTTCTCAGCTGTACATAACATTTAGTCGATGAGACATTAACCCACACTATTCTTTCGCAACATGCTATAGCAAAAGACGGTAATAAGATTAAGCAGTTTTGTTATGTTCCGACAGTAATCTCCTAATACAACCTCTAAAGAGCCTTACAATAAAGAGAATGTTCTAGATTCAGGTTAGAGCATTATCTTATGTAAGTCTGAAGTTACCTTTATCACCACAGTTATACGTCTCAGTGAAACATATTTTTAAAGAATTTTTGGCGTATGTTATACTGTGCTGAAAAATTGTCCTTGTTTCTCGTTCGTGCAGCTTACATCTTTTATGGGACTCTACTTCGTCTTTCAAGTTACGTTCGTTTCACTCTGAAAAGCTAGTTCATTCTGCTGCCCTTGTTACAACCAAAAAGTGTAACACGCACCGTAACTTTTAAAAGTAGGAAGGTGCCGGTACGCTCATGCCTGCAACATAAATACTTCCATGAATCGTAATTTTAGATCTAAGAGAAATAAATGTTGCTGCGTAATGAAACTAAACGCTTCAGATATTTCCTCCGACTTCCGTGAAATATCTAGAAATGGCGACAATTTATTAACCTTGAATTGGCTGTGTGAAGCACTACAGAACTATAGCGTTATGTAACAGTAACGCAGTTCCTTTCTGCGCTGTTTACGAGCCACGTGTATAAGCACGAATAGTAACGGACAAATGTATGTATATATTCATAGCGTAGTGATGAAATGAAGCACCGCTGAATATATTTCCATTTTCTGGCGCGATCCTTTTTATAGCGCATGTTCAGTTAAATTGCCAGTGAAGTAGGAGTGCTATTTTCTGAAGAAATACATCAGCAGACATCTATTTAACGCTTGAGATATACCCATTTGTATACTGTGTGAAACTGCAAATGTGTTTCAAACGTTGATTGCCTGTGGCCGCATGGCAATTTGAGAATACGTTTCTTTATGTGTCACGGAGAAACCGTTTACAAACTTTTAGTTCTCTGGCCAGGAAACGTGAAGGAAGACACGAGAGCACGGCCTTGAGGTGATTGTGGATAGCACAGTTAGTTAGAAAAATTGCTCCCGAAAGTAATGATCCGGCACAAAGTTTTAATTGTCTAGGAAATTAAAATTCAAGGTACACTTCACTTCAGAGGGAAAAGTTAATTCAGAAAATAGCTCACAATCTGTGCCATTGACGTGTCTCCAAAGCTTGTGCAGAAGAATCCCTATAACGCTTGGAAAGGAGGAGAGATGTGCTGCAGACTTAAGTATGGGGTGTGGGTTGGCATTGTGGTGGCATCAAACTAGTGTGTCAGGTATGAGTACCCCTGCGGGTAAAACTTAAATCCAACCTTCTACACGGAAGTAACGTTATTATACCGTCTATATTTCTTCAAAATATGTGCCTTTCATTTAAAATTATCCCCTGTAGTCCTATCTTCACCTGTAAAGCCCCATACTTGTTTCTATAAAGACCCGAACCTCCAATTATAAATCACAGTATCTCCCGTACTGTGTCGCAATGATATAATTTGTAAGCGCATTCAGTTTCATATTGTTGCAATACAGCAAGTAGTAAAGAAGTGATAAATTAAATCGGCTCCTCAGATGCTGCAGTATTAATGCATTAACAATGATAACTTATAAATCGATAATCTTCCTCTCTTTCATCATTTGGTGAGCGCTGCCAGAGAAAGTCTCTTAACACATTACAGTCATGTCTAAAGCTTGTTGCAAAATCTCATATTGTGAATGAATATTGCCTGGCTAATTTTAGTGCTTTGAGTTATGCAGCCTCAGAATGCACTATGAAGTTCCACGCCTGTTGCACTTAGTTACTCAATACAGGGACGGTTAACGCTGGTTGTAGATAACACTGCAGTTGACCGAAGACGTCCCATATGAGCTCAATTTTTGTCAGACCTGATGACAGAGCTGGCCAAGGCAACAACCCGACACTCTGTAAAGCATTTTGGGTACAACAGTGCTATTTGGGGGAGCGTTAACCTGTTGGAAGAGGGACCTGGAATGCCGTTCACGAATAGCAGCACAACGTACAAACCTGTAGTCAGGGTGCGTGAGATATTCACGCGAATGCTCCTGCTCTCATACGAAATTGTACACCAGATCATCTCCAGGTGTAAATCCAGGGTGCCCATCATGCAGACAGCTTCGTTTCAGGACTCAACTGGCCTTGATCGACGCAGCACAAGGCCATCGCTGGTACCGTGGCGGAACAAGCTTTCGTCAGAAAATACAACTGAACTCCACCCTGTTTTCCAGTGACCTCTCGCTTGACACCATTGACGTGATGGTGGTTTGGCTCTAAGCACTATGGGACTTAACTCAGGTCGTCGGTCCCCTAGACTTAGAACTACTTAAACCTAACTACCCTAAGGACATCACACACATCCATGCCCGAGTCAGGATTCGAACCTGCGACCGTAGCAGCAGTCTGGTTCCGGACTGAAGCGCCTGGAACCGCTCGGCCATAATGACCGGCAGGTGGTTTGGGATCAGTGGAATGCACCTTATAGGGCTGGTAGCTGTCCTTGAAGTAACCTCTTTGAAACTGTTCTTTGTGATCGCCCACAATTATGTTTTTTTATGATTTGCAAACGTAATCATACAAGCAGTATTGTATCCATCTGTGTAATGAATCTTGAACAGAAATTGCCGCTAAGACACTAACGAGTTATTTGTGGCCAAGCAGAAATCCGTAGACATGTTTGTGTGATATAATAACAACAAATTCACCAAGATATCTTTCTTCCTTTCATATACCAACTAGCATTTGTCCAACCACACCCCAGATACAAGTTTCCTCAGTAAATTCAACATCTGTCCACAATTAAGTATTTGATCAGGTATGAATAAAATGTACCGAGTTCTATAAATGCCATTAATAGCCTGTTTGTGGCACTGTAAAATCCTTGATAAGTTGGATTTCTCTATCATCAGGTAAAATGCATTTTTGTGTAAAAATGTGCTTTAAAAATTTATAGTTTTCCTTCCTAACTTTAAGTTTTGAAAGTTAACAGTCACTCTATACTGTTGGAATCGACCGAAAACCTGTTGAAATATATACGCTCATTACACTTTGTACTTCAATTAATAAATCATCGGTGTACAAGGTAATCCTGTCTAACAAATCTAATACGTAATCAAGAGTCTCAATAACACACTGACACATTATGTCCAAAGGGTACAGCTTTAAATCGATAATTATATTTTGTGTAAGTAAAATCAGTTTATAACGGTATATTGATAATTTTTACTGATGGACCGTCTGACAGCAACTGAATAAAACACAATTTTAGGGCCATACGCGTTTCGCCTTTACTTTCTGCAAGGCATCACCAGTGGCCTGGAATATGTACATATGTTAGCTATTTAATTTAAATTTTTATCTCTGTGCCTATAGGTTATAAACAGTTATGGTGGTTGGTATTTCCTATTAAGTAGTAATCTTTCGAACTGTACTTACAGATTGCGTGGACAATTTATTACATATTACGCTCCTGTTGCATTTTTGGTGTTGTTCTTCTTCTTATTAAAGCCAATTTTCGTTTCTATCCCACATTCCACTGCACTATGAACTGAACGCTTGTTTCAATGCAATATTTTGGTTTCTGTTGCCGACTGTCAAATGTTTTTACCAAAGATCGAATGTTATTGCCAAACTTTTGAGTGCAGTTATTGAAGTGTCTGTGATCTGTTCGTGTATGCATTTGTGCGTGCGTTTGTGTGAGTATGTGTGTGTGTGTGTGTGTTTTGGTGTGATATAATTTTTTGTGCTGTGTGTGTGTGTGAGTGTGTGTACTTTGTGTGGTATAATTTTTTTGTGTGTGTGCTGTGTGTGTGTGTGTGTGTGTGTGCGTTTGTGTGTGTGTCCAGATGGTGTGGGGAAGAGTTTTTTATTTGTTTCATGTTATCATTTCCTTTATTAAATGTATTAGGGAGCCTGTGCTGATGTGTGTTTGTTCATTTATTACAAGTTTGTTTTCTGCTATGGCTTTCTGGATCTGGAAGTTTTCTTGCGTTTGTATGAGATGTTTGTCATGGTTGTTTATTATAATTATTTTAATTTCTTGTTCCACGTTTGTAGAACTGTTTATAACCTATAGGCACAGTGACAAAAATGTAAATTAAATAGCTATCATGTGTACATATTCCAGTCCACTAATGATGCCTTGCAGAAAATAAAGGCGAAACGCGTATGGCACTAAATTGTGTTTTATTCAGTTGCGGTCAGACGGTCCGTCAGTAAAAATTATCGATATACCGTAGTATTTCACGCAACTGAGGAAGACAGGACTAAAAAAGTTTAAGGTGTCAAAATCAGTTTATATCTAAGATGGCTCATCTATGGGAGTTGACACTCTGATGCTTACAATGTGATCGAAATTGGATATGTAACACCATGGAATAACTGTATTTGCAAAACAGGGTTTTTAGGCCTAGTTCTCATAGGAATAATTATTTTATTTATCACTAATATGATATTGCCCCCTTTGGCCGACACTAGTAATGGGTTGCATATGGACGTTAAGTTGGTTTGATTATTTCCCAGTTTTACATTTTTTGAATTCCTTTGAAATAGCTGAGCTCTCTGACAGCGGAATAGTGTCGGAGGGGTACCAATTGGTTCGTTTCATATCACATTTATGTCAAAATTGTCACCTTTATTACACCTGGTTTTTCCTCGTATACTTCAATACATTGTGGTAAGACCTTCTCAGATGTGCGCAATAATTTGATTCTGGCCTATTATTAGTAATCTTTTTTTCTAAAATGAAATCAGTGATTTGCCAATATTTGCCATGTCGAAATTCTGTTTTCACGAACTCAGTCACCACCTCACAACCGATAATTGTGAATTTCCTTTTTGCCAAGAGCGGTCTATTCCACTTGATTCTCCCATAGAGAATGAAAACCGATTAGAAGGTCTATAGCCAATGCTTTAGAAGAAACATTATGTGAATTTTCGTAGAATACTGTCGTATAGTATTTCCACCATTAAGACGGTCGTATGGGCACTTCCTGAAAACCGATATTTATAAAAAATTACTTAGCAAAACTCTATCTACCGCACGTATATGAGAAAACAACTATAAACTAGGCTGCAGATTTGTAAGAGATTCTGTTAAACATAAAATAAGCAGTCTTTCTGAAAAAGGTATAAGCTTTCTTTCATCAGCATCCACCGACGAGATTCTCACAGCTTAAGCATGCCGGATTTTTAACATTGTACATCTTTTTTTTTTCTCTCCACTCAATTTAATATCTAGTATTCCCATGAACGAAAACACACAGTTATGTGAATTTACATGAAGTAGTTACACATAAATTTCTTACAGCGACCTCGAACGGTCACCAATTACAGCATAAAATGTTTTAAGCTACCAAATATGTATAGTGGCGTATGTAATTTGTCCAGTGATCTGATGATACGAATTTTAAAAACTCTGAGTGTAAATGCAAAAGAAATTAATGTTAGTCCTTGAATAGAACTCGTATCGGAATTACAGGTACAATCATCACTAAATTAAAGAATAATCGAATGTAATGATAGCTAACTTACACCAGATAGGATACTAACATACGATACACTATAGACATTAACTTACCTTTCAAGTCAGTGTTAAGTAATTTTCTGAGGATTCTGAATTATTCCGTATATACGGATTATGGAACTAGATACTGTAACTCGAGAGTACTCTTCGCGAACATGTTGTTGCACAGTATAACTACACAAGCGTAACTTTCTCTTTATCGGATCAGCATACGTTAGAGATTTACGTCAGAGTGAGCCTTAGTGAGAGGTAGACGTTAGTAGCAAGGTATTTTTACTACTTTTCGATAAGGAGCGAGAGACTGATAACAAAAATACTTAACTTTGTGTTCTGCCTTTCGACAGGTGTCTTGTCATGGGGGGAGCCTCGTCAGAGAGGTCCACCGTATGAGCGACTAGGGAAGTGATTCCAGTTGTCGTCACTGGCAGCTGTGGCCGAGCAGTACTAGGCGCTTCAGCCCGGAACCGCGCCGCTGCTACGGTCGCAGATTCGAATCCTGCCTCGGGCATGAATGTGTGTGATATCCTTAGGTTAGTTAGGTTTAAGTAGTTCTACGTCTAGGGGACTGATGACCTCAGATGTTAAGTCCCATAGTGTTTAGGGCCATTTGAACTATTTTGAACGATATATGAATCTTCTCATATATGAAATCAGGAGGAGGAATACCAGTGGTGGTTGGTCTTTCACTGATGATGATGGCCTGATAATGAGGACAACACAACACCCAATAACTGAGCGGAGAAAATGTCCGACCCAGCCGGGAATCGAACCCAGGCCCCTTTGCGTGACACACCGCCGCGCTGAACACTCATCTATCGAGGCGCACTGATTACAGAAGTGAGCCCTAAGTTGTCAATACAGTACAGCAACCTCAGATCGTCTGTTCCATGCAAATAAATGATCTGCCAATCTTTCCCATGTCCAAATTCCGTTTTCACAAATCAGTCACCACGTCACAACCATTAATTGTGAATTTCCAATTTCCCCTAGAGAGGTCTATCTGAACTTAATTCTCCCACAGACAATCAAAACCAATTAGAATGTCTGTGACCAGTGCTTTAGAAGAAACGTCTTCTGAATTGTCACAGCACACTACCGTATAATCTTTCCATCATTAAGATGGCCATATGGGTACGTCCTGAATACATTTCAAACTGCGCACTTGCGAATGTGACATTATAAAATCCTATAGCAGTATACTTGATAACTGAGTAGATGATGACTGCAAAACGGCAAGATGAAGGATAAATTTCCTGAAGATTCTCGACAGTTCTAAGCCATTAGTAAATTCTCACTGACTCCGATTATTTTCCAGAGCGTATCCGTACTTCACAAAGGTATCACACCTACACGGTTATATCTCTTATCCGCATTTCCATGGTTTCGAAAGGCTATGATAATTCGTTGTTTTTTTTTAGTACAGTCTGGGAGTATTAACTTGGTATCCATTTTCGTTGAGATGCAATTTTTGGACAAGATTTTTCACCGCTAACGAGTCCATGACCCTTATGGGAGAATACATCAAATGGCTTTGAGCACTACGGGACTTAACTTCTATGGTCAACAGTCCCCTAGAACTTAGAACTACTTAAACCTAATTAACCTAAGGACATCACACAACCGAGCGGGGTGACGCAGTGGTTAGACACTGGACTCGCATTCGGGAGGACGACGGTTCAATCCTGCGTCCGGCCATCCTGAATTAGGTTTTTCGTGATTTCCCTAAATCACTCCAGGCAACTGCCGGGATGGTTCCTCTGAAAGGGCACGGCCGACTTCCTTCCCAATCCTTCCCTAATCCGATGAGACCGATGACCACACTGTCTGGTCTCCTTCCCCAAACCAACCAACCAACCATCACACACGTCCATGCCCGAGGCAGGATTCGAACCTGCGACCGTAGCAGTCGCGCGGTTCCGGACTGAGCGCCTAGAACCGCTCGGCCACCGTGGCCGGCGAGAATACGTCAGATGACACCAAATGTGAGTAGACAATGCACTGCTATGATGATTTTAGTGCGAGCAGAATTTGTCAGCAGTGATGTAAAACGATTAATTCTAAGTATGTGGAATCAGTATTGCTGCTGTAGTCGTATTTACGAAATGTTCAGAAAGAATAATACTCAGCATTCTTGTTATGGAAATAGCTATTACAGATACAATATTACATAGACATTTGCAGTTCTTCTAATAATTACATTAAAGTTTCCAACCGATAACCAAAATTGCTTGGAAAAGACACAAGTCAAGCACATTACCCTCTCACCAATTTTTCACATACAGAAAATTATGAAAGATTTTATTACAATCTGACACACCTTGAGCGAGAATCTAGAGAGGTAACGTCCTGAGCAGACGTTGATGGAGCCTGGTAGGGCACTAAAAGCATGAGGTATTATTATGGTTCTCAGCTCATAGAAATGGCTTGCTGGGAGTTGAAAGCAATTGGCGGTGAGCCAATCCCTTAGTAAGTATTACCAGACAGGTCGACAGCCATACAGGGTAGACAGGGCAGCCTCTCATCAAGACAAGTCTCCAGCAGAACAATGTCATGAAACCTGCCGCAGTGGCAGCAGAAGCCTGGGATGGGACAATGGCCTAAAGGAATTCATCTACACAATGTAGTCGTAAATTGGGCATTGTGTGCAGAGCCAGCCATAATAAAAATTCACATATTTTTTGTATGCCAATATTCATGTAGGTCACTGTTTCATTAGATAACTCTGGCATCTGAGAAATGTCTAGAGATAGAATCTTTATTACACCTCATAGCTAGGACCAACAATCTCCAAGGCACAGCTGATTTAGATAAGGATCTTCTAGATTGTTCGCTGAATTGCTGATTTCTTTTCTTTTTTTTTTCAGAGATGCAGGTTTCTTAACTCTTGCCCAGGGGCGACATAAGTATGTGCTGTCATGTGGAAAGTGAGATTTAGCGCCTGTAGAGCCTTGTGATTGCCTCAATACGAGGTGAAGACAGTGTCATTAGTGCACTTTGTTGAAAAACGAAATTTTTTTTTCCTGGCGGTGCGAAGCTCACGGGTGCGGGACTTTGTTCTGGTAAGCACTTCTAGTCGAAGCTCTGGCATGTGTAGTTGGTACTCGGGACCTCTCCTGAGACTGACATCACTTGCGAGGGCACACTTATTCATTTTTAGCTTACCAGGCTTGACGTTTGGTATCCTTGTGCGCTCTGTTGTATAAGTGAGCCAAATTAGTCCTTGGTACGACCAGCGAACGAGTGTGTCACACACTGAAATCTACCGTGACTTCAGGGCTCTCGTAGTGAATAAATTGCTATCCATCTGCCTGATCGCTAGACTGTGACATTTTTGCATTTCTTTCATGGCCTCTATCGATTCAAAGGTGGTGCCTGCACGTCTCACCTCCTCGGCCCCACACATTTCGCCAGCTGCAAGTCACGTGGCCGCAAGAAGTAGACAGGGAAATGTACTGCCGCTCCAGCATTGTGAGGGCGTGCAGACCTCAATCGCCACTTGCTCTCAGCAGCACCAATGTAGAGAAACTTCAGTAGATTTGATCAACCAAAGTTTGCTCAGCGTCAGATCTGTTCAGCTTGCGTTATCCTAATTTTTAAGGTCAGAGTCACTGATCAGTCGTTCATCTAGTCCTGGAGACAAAAAAGACACTTGCAACTCTCCAAAAGCAAGGCAAAAAAATAATTCAAGAAACGCAAGAAAAAATGATGAGGCTACGAAGCGATTCGAAAAGGGTAAAAATCAAACAGGCCGAAATCAGCAGACCCGAGTCATCGCCCAACAAAACGAGTTGGCTCAGGACATCCGGCAGGCTCATGAGCGGGTCCAGCGAGTGCAAATACAATCTCGCCCGGTGGAACGCCATCGAGAGTATTACAGAGGTGAAGAAAACGTGTTGCGACTCTCCGAACCGCTATATGAGGACACGTCCTCGCACATGCTCAAACCCAACAGGAATATGCTCCTGCCGCGGCGAACCGCGTAAGAGAACACTCTCCTTCTGTAACACGCTGCATGTCAGAGACCGAGCGCGAAATCAATTGTACACGTCTAAGGAGCTCAGAAATGTTATTTTGTGCATCTGCAAACACGAGGGGATACCATAACAGTGCACGAGTATCGCTGGGGCACGGATATATGGAACCACACGTTGCAGGCGAGAGGGAGAATCGTACGGCGGTTACGTCGGACCTTTCGACCAAAACATTTTCTTCACCATACAGAATTTACAAGTCTACAAGGAGACAGACCACGCATCACATCGAAAGACCTGGATTGCCAGTAAGATCACGTGCTACCACGATCTTGTCCACTGAAGTACAGGCTCCAGTTTATCTGTGGCTTCTTAGACGTGTCGACTGCAGAACATATCAGCGGAGTTAAGGAGAGCTGTCGTTCCTACCAAGAATTTAAGGACGCATTCCTTAGGACATACTGGTCGCAAGACAAACAAGAAACGATAAAACAGGAGATCATGTTAGAAAAGTACTTAGAATAGTCATAACTCCACAGCCCTGTCAAATTCTTCTAATAACCGGTCAAGAAGAACTGCTACATGAAATTACCTTTACGCTACCAATAACTGCTCAGCGGTAGATGCAGCGATTCAATCGAAGCTTTCAAGAGCAAGCTGTGCGAACTCGAGTACGTGAATGAAATTCACAACTCGCGGGAAAAAATTGTAAATAATGACCGTAACTGGACAGATTCGCTAGAGAGGAGTGACGATGGACGAAAAGGGGGAAAACATCGATCGAATCGAAATCCAAATTCAAACTTTAGTGGGAATAACGAGACATCATGGGAAAACAGAAGAAGACAGGGGAATTATAAACATGGCAACAACAACTACCGATGAAACGGAAACTGGAGAGAGCAATAGAGCTCGAGCCAGGGCCCACAGGATACTAGGGACCAACAGCAACGCAATAGCAGGACATACAACGATCAAGATCAATGGAATGACCAACGTAGCGAATATGTGGAATTGAGGCCTCCCAACCAATCGCAGGGGCCACGCAGAGAAAATTCAAACAGGATTTGATACACAGCTGCTGCGGACTCAACTCAAAGCAATGCCGCAGAAACTATCGGAAAGAGCGATATTAACATGTTAGATTACGAAGATACAAGAGAACTGCTACGGGTAGAGAATGAGATCGTGACGCAACTGGATTTACATCTCATCGTTCACATCACAGTCGGAAAGGTCAACTTAACCGAGATTATGGACAGTAGAAGCCAAGTGACGGCGTTATCAGATTCGGCATACAAGAAATGATCTGGGAATCATTCTTGGCAGGCACTCACGCTGAAGAGAACGAAAATCACCCGCGGTCTGAAAGGGAAGCATACAGAAGTGCAGTTAGAAACCAGGATTACGTTCAGCTGCCTAGGGCATGCCTTAGAAGCGAACTCTCTGGTCGTCCCTTCTTTGGATTTTGAGATATTTCGCATCAAATTTCTGCCGAATGCTTCAATCTAAACTACGCAGAAAAAAGAGGGGAAGAAAAAAATCAATCGTGGCACCACTCAAGATGTGGCAACACTCAAGCTGTCGAGCAAATTCGACGAGAGGTGCGCGATGCTTTTGACTACATGCTATGGAATTTAGTGAACAACCCGACGATGGATAATGAAGAGCTAGAAGGAATATTAAAGGAAAACGCGGATGTCTTTCTACCGAAAAGCGGAGCAATCCGAAATTTCATGTATGCGTTTCGGGTGCGGTAACGCATTAAATTCTTTGTGCCTCCCTACTAAATCTCACACGCCTACAGACAGAACGTTTATCTGGAGATCAAGAGGATGCTTGACGACGACACCATAAAGCCAACAAGCTCCACGTACAACAACCCACTCACAGTGGTTGAGAAGGCTGACGGCTCGATCTGTTTGGTGCTGGATACGTGACAAATCAATACAATCGTTAAGCTAGAGACAGATCGTCTGGAAAAGCTGGAGGAACTCCTGCAAAATTTCGATGGTTTCCATCTCTTCACTTTCGGTCCAGTTTCTGGCAAATTATGCTCCACACAACCTGTAGGAAAACACATCATTCCTTGTTTTCGGGAAATGCTATCGATTTTAACGTCTACCATTCGGGCTAAATGTGTCTTCATCTGTCTTCATCAGAAGACTCGATAACATCTCAAAGGATTCCATTGAGTAAAGGATCACCACCTACGTGAACGACCTCTTGATTGCGGAACCGACATGGAGAGGGCACAATGTGATTCTCAGAGATATCCTACAGACCTTCAAAGAACGCAACGTAACCGCTAATATCAATAAAGTCGTGTATAGGCACCTTACGAGTAAAATTCATTGGATATATAATTACCGCAGGAGGAATCACACCAGACACAGACAAAACAGAGGCAATTACGAAATTTTCCACGTCAACAACCAAGAAACAACTACGTGGCTTCCTTGCATCGCAAATATCTCTAAACGATTCGTCCATGTGAATAAATTAGCGACATCGCGGCTATGCCATCTCACAGGAAAAAAGACGCCGTAGGAATTGGACGACGTGGATCAGATGATGAATTCCAAGGACTCTGAACCGCACTGATTAATGCGCCAATTCTTTCGCACCCAACCTGGAGGAGGACTTTTGCACGGCGTCAGACAGCTCCTACTCTGGGATTGCTGTAGTGATTTTCCAACGGTATCAGCAAGGGGGAAAGATGGTCTGGAAACCATGGGTTTTGGAAGCCGAGTTCTCAGCATGTGTGAAAGAAAATATTCGGTTACTGAGTTAGAAGCTTTGCCGGTTGTTTTCGGTTTCAAGAAATTTAGTTTTCTCCTGTATGGGAGAAAAACAAGAGCATACACCAACCACAAAGCCTTGGAATTCCTACTTACAGCGAAACTTCGAAACAAACTTCTAACGAGATGGGTACTCTTGCTCCAGGACTATGACTTTTCTATCACACCTACCAGAGAAGGATAACGTCATTGCGGATGTGCTGTCACGTTCACCTGTGCGGCTAGTAGCAAGTGAGGCCAACCCACTGGAGGACGAACACTACAGATGTTCTATGTGAAGAAGGCTGCATTTGAGAATTATGTAACCTCGAACCTTAAGGACATCAGGAGCAGACCTAGGATCCAGGTCTATTTCATCTAAAACAGAGAGTGAAAACAAGACAGAATCAAAACTGTGGCAGTTTGACTTGGTACGAAAAGGCAATCTGTTCTTTCGAAGTGAGGGAGGAGGAGGGCCCTGGCGCGTTAGCATTCCAAATGAACTGGTGAACGAGATCATCTGGCACACGCACCTGAGTTACGCACATGTTGGACGCAGGAAATGCTACTTAAAATTACGCTGACGGTGCCATTTCAGGGATATCGACAGAAGAATCCGGAGGGCTTCTGTCGTCTGCAAAGCGTGTCAGGAGTCAAAGCACGTCCCTGTGGCAACGCAAGCTCCTCTATATCCCATTATCACATCATAGTTGAAGCACCTTGTAGCAACAGATTTAATGGGCCGATTAGTGCGAACAGATAGAGGACGCTGCTACATCCTTGTTGTAGCAGAGCTGATATGCATGTATGCCATTTTAACCACACTCAAGAAAGCAACTGCGCAGTCACTATGTAGAGCATTCTGCAAGGATTTCCTCACGCAAGTCGGCCATGTCGACCGCATCATCTCAGAAAATGGATCTCAGTTCTGGTCAGAGAAATGGAAAGAGAGGTTGCGGAAAAACAGAATCAACCCCATATTTGCTTACATACGACATCCACAATCGTCGCCAGCAGAGAGAGTGATAAAAAGTCTGGGAAACCTCTGTCGTATCTACTGCGCGAAACGACACGCCACCTGGGGTGTTTTCCTACGTGACTTCCAGAACGTGATGGACGAATTCTACATCTACATCTACATCCATACTCCGCCAGCCACCTGACGGTGTGTGGCGGGAAGTACCTTGAGTACCTCTATCGGTTCTCCCTTCTATTCCAGTCTCGTATTGTTCGTGGAAAGAAGGATTGTCGGTATGCTTCCGTGTGGGCTCTATTCTCTTTGATTTTATCCTCATGGTCTCTTCGCGAGATACACGTAGGAGGGAGCAATATACTTCTTGACTCTTCCGTGAAGGTGTGTTCTCGAAACTTTAACAAAAGCCCGTACCGATCTATTGAGCGTCTCACCCGCAGAGTCTTCCACTGGAGTTTATCCATCATCTCCGTAACGCTTTCGCGATTTCTAAATGATCCTGTAACGAAGCGCGCTGCTCCCGTTGGATCTTCTCTATCTCTTCCATTACCCCTATCTGGCACGGATCCCACACTGCCGAGCAGTATTCAAGCAGTGGGCCAACAAACGTACTGTAACCTGCTTTCTTTGTTTTCGGATTTCATTTCCTTAGGATTCTTCCAATGAATCTCAGTCTGGCATCTGCTTTACCAACGATCAACTTTATACGATCATTCCATTTTAAATCAGTCCTAATGCGTACTCCCAGATAATTTATGGAATTAACTGCTTCCAGTTGCTGACTTGCTATTTTGTAGCTAAATGATATGGGATCTATGTTTCTATGTATCCGCAGCACAGTACCCTTGTCTACATTGAGATTCAATTGCGTCAATTGGCTTCAGATCCTTCTGCACTTAAGTACAATTTTCCATTGTTACAACCTCTCCATACACCACAGCATCATCTGCAAAAAGCCTCAGTGAACTTCCTATGTCATCCACAAGGTCATTTATGTATATTGTGAATAGCGACGGTCCTATGACACTACCCTGCGGCACACCTGAAATCATTCTTACTTCGGAAGACTTCTCTCCATTGAGAATTACATGCTGCGTTCTGTTATCTGGGAACTCTTCAATCCAATCACACAATTGGTCTGATAGTCCATATGCTCTTACTTTGTTCATTAAACGACTGTGGGGAACTGTATCGAACGCCTTGCGGAAGTCAAGAAACACGCCATCTACCTGTGAACCAGTGTCTCGTGGACGAATAGGGCGAGCTGGGTTTCACACGACCGTCTTTTTCGAAACCCATGCTGATCCCTACAGAGTAGATTTCTAGTCTCCAGAAAAGTCATTATACTGGAACATAATACGTGTTCCAGAATTCTACATCTGATCGACGTTAGAGATATAGGTCTATAGTTCTGCACATCCGTTCGACGTCCCTTCTCGAAAACGGGGATGACCTGTGCTCTTTTCCAATTCTCTGGAACGCTACGCTCTTCTAGAGACCTACGGTACACCGCTGCAAGAAGGGGGGCAAGTTCCTTCGCGTACTCTGTGTAAAATCGAACAGGTATCCCATCAGGTCCAGCGACCTTTCCTCTTTTGAGCGATATCAATTGTTTCTCTATCCCTCTGTCGTCTGTTTCGATATCTACCATTTTGTCATCTGTGCGACAATCTAGAGAAGGAACTACGGTGCAGTCTTCCTCTGTGAAACAGCTTTGGAAAAAGACATTTATTATTTCGGCCTTTAGTCTGTCACCCTCAGTTGCAGTACCATTTCGGTCACAGAGTGTCTGGACATTTTGTTTTGATCCACCTACCGCTTTGACATAGGACCAAAATTTCTTAGGATTTTCTGCCAAGTCAGTACATTTTATCCTCATGGTCTCTTCGCGAGATATACGTAGGAGGGAGCAATATACTTTTTGACTCTTCGGTGAAGAGTTCATTGGACGCCTCTCGCATAGCCCTCCTCACACTACATTTTGCTTCGCGTAATTTTTGTTTGTCTGCAAGGCTTTGGCTATGTTTAAGTTTGCTATGAAGTTCGCTTTGCTTCCGCAGCAGTTTTCTAACACGGTTGTTGGACCACGGTCGCTCTTTTCCATCTCTTACGATCTTGCTTGGCACGTCCTCATCTAACGCATATTGTACGATGGTTTTGACCTTTGTCCACTGATTCTCAACACTATCTGTACTTGATACAAAACTTTTGTGTTAAGCCGTCAGGTACTCTGTAATCTGCTTTTTGTCACTTTTGCTAAACAGAAAAATCTTCCCACCTTTTTTAATATTTCTGTTTACGGCTGAAATCATCGATGCAGTAACCGCTTTATGATCGCTGATTCCCTGTTCTGCGTTAACTGTTTCAAATAGTGCGGGTCTGTTTGTCACCAGAAGGTCTAATATGTTATCGCCACGAGTCGGTTATCCGTTTAACTGCTCAACGTAGTATTCAGATAGAGCACTTAAAAATATTTCACTGGATTCTTTGTCCCTGCCACCCGTTATGAACGGTTGAGTTTCCCAGTCTATATCCGCATATTAAAATCTTCTCCCAGAACTATAACACGGTGGGGAAATCTCCTAGAAATATTTTCCAAATTATCCTTCAGGTGCTCAGCCACAACAGCTGCTAAGTCAGGGGGCCTATAGAGACATTCCATTACCATGTCTGACCCTGCTTTAATCGTGGCCTTCACCCAAATTACTTCACATTTCGGATCTCTGTCAATTTCCTTCGATACTATTGCACTTCTTATCGCTATAAACACGCCTCCTCCTTCACTGTCCAGCCTGTCAGAGTTGCCACACTGTGTCACCAAAAAAGCATCAATAACGGTTCTCAAGAACAGCCAACCCATAGATCTCGTTCGCGAAGTTGTAAATTTTCCACCGAAAGCTCGAGAACAACAAGAAGAAATTGTTGATCTCGCAGTCAGGAGACTGCGTGTGGTAAGAGAGGAACAGAAACACATTTGGGACAGGAAAGCGCTCGCGAGAGAGTGCCGAATTGGCAAAAATGTGCTCGTTAGAAGTTTCTGTCTATGTAACAAACAAAAACAGCTGTGCCACAAATTCCATCCCATCTACTACGAACCTGTCGATGTCCAGAGAATCGCTCACTTGAACTCTCTGGAGCTAGAGACCCTGAAATCAAGGAAATCTCTTGGCATCCACCATGTCTTTACGTCAAGCCATTCATGAAATTAGTGTACATTGGAGATTTATAGATCAGAGAACGTACAGTATGTAAATAATGTCCATGGATGAACTGTTTAACGTAACTTAATGTTGACATTATGTTGTTTAGCGTAATTTTCCATTTGTTCTAATTCGGTGTTTTTTTGTTAGTTTGTATTTTCCATTAGTTTTCAGCATGGCTCCTTGTTGAACGTGGTCAAATGAGTTCCATATTTGTGACATCTTCACGCCAACATTTACTGGCAGGTAGGAGACTGAATTAAAATTCCGTTGCAAGTTATACGTCATCGGCAATTTGCACTTTTTGTGGCATACAAAACCAGGCATGTTCCAATACTGAGTACTTCAAACAACTGAGTACTCTTATTATTTCTTCGGACCTCAGATTGTTGTCTGATTTCCTCTCCCAGTACTGCAAGGAGATCTGTCGTAATATGACCCCAGTTGAGCGTCGTACTCTATCATGGCATTCTCGGGGAAGAGCCTTCACGAGTATCACCATGTCCAATTAAATTGTTTCTGTTTACTTTTCGTGGTTTCTTGTACACTGCCCAAGGAACGGATGTACGTCACTTTATGTTTCTCGTGGGGTCAAGACGGTAAATCGTGCAATAGAGCATGTGCGTCTCCATTTTCGGATGTGCTTCGTATGGCGTTTGCAGTCCACGCTTTGGGCGCGTTTCGACGCTGCACTCAGTGTGTTATTAGCACGTGCGTCTCTATCGTCTGATATGTTTCGTATGGCGTTATAGGTCCACGCTTTGGGCGTGTGTCCATGCGAAGACTGTCATACAGCGTAGTTTGTCTCGAGGTGAAATTTTGGAGAGCCATGTGAGCGCCGTCGGCGTAATGTTGTGTAAGGGGGATTATTACGGAGAGTTGCAAGTCACGGTAGGGTGGCGAACCTCAGACCCACGAATAGGAAGCTGAGAGACAGAGAGAGAGAGAGTCACTAGCTATTGACTACTAGAATAACTCAGAGATTATGATATTAGCTGTAACGTTTTTCGGACAAATGTTGCCTGGGACAATGGGGATCATAATATGACTTTGGTTTTGATGCTAGGTGGGGTCGCATCAGAGATATGAAGGTCAACTTTGCTTTTTTTAATGGGATGCTACAATTTGATACTTTTTTGTGATAGCGGCTATCGAGACGAATCCAATGACGTGCAACAGTAAGGTCATTGAAGGTCAGTTACTACTACTACTACTCGGCTCAACAGTACTTGAAGGAATTTGGCCTTGTAGTTCTGCAGTCGTACGAATGCGCCAATTTTCTTGCTCATATACTGGGCCATATATTTTACGTAGCACCTTTCTCTCCCCTCTGCTAAGTATCCTTTCCTCATTTTCAGTCACGCTCCACGTTTAGGCACCACACATAACAACTGGTCTTATAATTGTTTTGTAAATTTGTAAATGAGTATTTTGGATTTTAGTGATAGAATCGTAAGCACGGGTGAGCGGCAAAGTAGCATCTGTTACCTGCTGCTGTTCTGGCTTTCACCTCACTGCCAATGTCATTTGTCTCAGTGATAGTGGACACAAGGTACTTGAAGTCTCGCACCCTTTCAAATTCCCTGTCGGCTGTCCTGGGATGTGGTAGGATTTGTTGGTTGGTCATTGCCATATACTTGGTCTTTTTGACTGTCTTTTTGACTGTCACCTTTCTGCAGTTGTTGATAGGCTTCGCCTAGCACAGTAGTGTTTCGTGCGAGTAATGTCACGTCCTCAGCATAGGCTAGGTACTGTAGTGAACGATTTAAGAAGGTTCCTCCTTTATTTAGCTCTATCTGACTTATTGCTGCAGAAGAATGCTGAAGATTAGATGGGTAGGTCACATAACTAATGAGGAGATACTGAATAGAATTGGGCAGAATAGGAGCTTGTGGCACAACCTGACTAGAAGAAGGGATCTGTTGGTAAAACATGTTCTGAGACATCGAGGGATCACCAATATAGGCAGCGTGGAGAGTAAAAATTGTAGAGGGCGACCAAGAGATGAATGTACTAAGCAGATTCAGAAGTATGTCGGCTGCAGTAGGTACTGGGAGACGAAGAAGCTTGCGCAGGATAGAGTAGCATGGAGAGCTACATCGAACCATTCTCAGGACTGGAGACCACAACAACAACAACATCTGACTTACGACTTTTTCTAGGCAAAGGTTGAAAAGCAATGAGGAGATATTGTCACCCTGTCTAAGTCCCTTCCTCATTTCCACTTCTCTGGAGATTTCGCCCTGTATTTTTACTTTACAGTTGGTTTCGCTGAGGGTCATCATAGAAAGTTTAGTGAGCTTCTTAGGCATTCCAGCCACTTCCATTACATTCTTCCATGCTACTCTTGAGAAGCTATCGTAGGCTTGTTTAAAGTCGATATAAAGCTGGTGCATGTTAATTTGATGTTCGTAACATTTTTCAAGTAGTATGCGCAATGTGAATATCTGGTTAGTTGTTGACCTATTTCTTCTAAAGCCACTCTGATAGTCTCCAATTCTCTCTTCCACATATGGAGTAACCTTGCTGGTTAGAATCTTGGAGAAAACTTTATATGTAGCATTTAGTAGGGAGATTCCTCGATAGTTCTGGCAGTTGAATATATCTCCTTTTTTATGTATGGGACATATTATAGCTGTTTTCCACTCCTTTGGCGTGCTCTACTCTTTCCAGATATTCAGTATTATTTTATGAATTGTTTTCCACAGCGTTTCCCCACCATACTTGAGAAGTTCGGCCTGGATCTGACCTTCTCCAGGTGCCTTACTGTTTTTAAGGTCTTAATGGCTTGCATCACTTCTCCCAATGTAGGTTCTGGTGTTGAAGCCTCTGGTCCTCAGTAAGTTAGTTCCACCTGTTCTTCTCGTTCTAACCCTTCTACTTCTGGGTTCAGTAACTCTTAGAAGTATTTTGCCCACCTGTCAAGTATTTTATTACTCGCCCCTATCAAATCCCCTTCTTTGTTCCTACACATATTTGTTCTGGCATGGAACCCGGTCTTTCCTTCTTTAATCTTTTGGTACATTTCACGACTTTGCTTCCCTTCTCCTAGCTGTTCAATTTCTTCCAGGTTTTTTTCTTTTCTAGTACTCTTTTCTTCTCTCTGCAGACCCTCTTCGCTATACAGCGCTTATCATTATATTCATTCACAATTGCTGGAGTTCTCCTCTGCCGTAATTTCATTCGTGCTATATTACTTTCCTCAATTCTTGTCTTACATTGTTCGTCAAACCAATCTTCCTTTCTTTGAGCCCGTTCATGTCCTAAAGCCTCTCCAGCTGCCTCGAGGATTGCAGTCTTACATCGCTTCCACATTACTTCTATATGTTCATTTGATGTGTCCGGTCTCATTCTTAATCCTCTCTTCTATTTTCATCTGATATTCCCTCCGTATTTCTTCTAACTTCAGTTTCTTAATGTCAAACTTCTTTTTTTGTGTCCTTTTTGTTTACTCAATAGTGAGATCCTTTGTCCATATTTAATTCTCACTAGATGGTAGTCTGAATTGCAGTCAGCTCCACGTTAGCTCCTAACATCTATTATGTCTGATTCGTGTCTCCGATCAATCAATGTAAGGTCTGTCTGATTTCTGGTTTGTCCATCTGGGGAAATCCCTGTTTCTTTGTGTATTTTTATGTGGAAAACATGTACTGCCGACAGTCATGTTTTTGCTTATAGCAAAATCTACAGCCCTAAGTCCATTGTTGTTTGATATTTCATGCAGGCTATGTCTTCCTATGGTTGGCTGAAAGGCCTCCTTTTTTCCTATTTTTGCATTCAGGTCTCCTATTAATATCTTGACATCCTGTTTGGGAGCCTGATCGTACAGCTGTTCTACCTTGCTGTAAAACTCGTCCTTTTGTTGTTCATCTGCCTCCTCTGTGAGTGCATGTACATCTGTCATTGTAATGTTGAAAAATTTTCCACTTCATCTTAATATGGACATCCGTTCATTGATTGGTTGGAAGCACATCACCGCATTTTTCAGTTCTTTAGCGACCATAAAACCTGTTCCAATGGTATTCATCCTCCCACCACTATAGAAGATAGTGAAATTTACTGCATCCATTATGTCACTCCCCTTCCACCTAATTTCTTGGAGAGCCAATATTTTTATACTGTAGTTGCTTACTTGTGTTAGCAGCTGACGTAGGGCTCCAGCTTGGTATAGGCTTCGCACATTCCATGTTTTTGTGTACAGGGTATCCAGAAAAGGCCTCCCTGATTTCAAAATTAAATGTCTCGAAAACAAAAATCGATAGATTAATGGAGTAAACGGTATGTTTATTGTGAAAGCTGTAAGAAGTTTATACAGCAGTTTGAAATAATAGTTACAAAAGATGCTAACAGATGGCGCTGTGCGCTGTACAGGTCGTATCAGCATACATAAGTGAAATAATCGTATGAAAACAATCTTTGCAAACTATCACATCACAATGTTTTCAAAATGTTCACCATTGGCACTACCGAAGTGGCGCAAACGAAGAATGAAATTCGCCATCACATTTCGTAGTGTCTCAACCGAAATGCCACAGAGATCACCTATTCAAGCTCGTTCAGCGTGGCGGGATGTTTCGGGTAGACCATGTCTTTCACTGTGCCCCACAAAAAAAAAAGTCACAGGGAGTCAAATCCGGCGAATATGGAGACCAATCCATGACTGCACCAGTAAATTTGGGATATTCCAAATCAATGACTCAATTCCTGAAGTATTCCTCAAGAAAGCGAAACACTTGTTCCATCCGATGTGGTCGGGCTCCATCTTGCATAAACCATTCAGGACCTGGTCGATCCTCTAACGCTTGCTGTGTGGCGACAAATTGTTCCAAAATTGCAACGTAACGTGCACCAGTGACCATTTCTCGAATGAAAAAAGGGTCAATAATGCCTCTGCTGCATACTGCAGCCCACACAGTAACTTTAGAATACAGGGGGTTCGCTTCACACCAATGTGGCTTTTCGGAACCCCAAAATCGCCAGTTCTGCTTATTCACGTATCCATTCAGGTGGAAGTGTGCTTCATCTGTAAACCAGATGCAGCCAACATCAAATCCTTCACTATCAATCATTGTGAGCATCTGATTAGCAAAGGTAACCCTTTGTTACACAGTTCGTACGGGTATGGCCTGGTGCGTTTGAATTTTGAATGGAAACATGTGTAGGCTCTTTCTCAGTATTTTCTGCGTGCTGGAACCCTTCAAACTAGTCTCAGATGCAGTTCTACGGACGGATGGCATTGGATGTCGCTGAATAATTCCAGCAACTGTGGCGATATTTTCAGGCGTAACTGCGGTTTGCTTGCGGCCAACATGCCCCGCTAGATCATCAGTTACGCTGCCTGTTCGTTGAAATTTTGCGAAGAGCGTACGAATGGTTTTCGCATCGGGTCCTTTTGGAACATTAAATCGTTGCCGTAGGACTCTCTTCTAACCTGTGGTACTCTAGCACCAGAAAAACGCATTGTTCAATGGAGTACATGGTTTTAATCTCTTCCTTCGGTACGCTAACCTCCTTTCACGTTTCAATAGTGGAAATGATCGCTCTGGGCTTCGGATCACTATTTATACTAGGCATTACGTATGACGATTACAGCGCCATCTGTTAGCAGCTTTTCTAACTATTATTTCAAACTGCTGCATAAACTTCTTACAGCTTTCACAATAAACATACCATTTACTGCATCCCTCTATCGATCTTTGTTTTCGGGATATTTAATTTTGAAATCAGGGAGTCCTTTTCTGGACACCCTGTACAAACCTCTTATCCTTTTTTTTTGTTTGCTGGGGTCGTCATCGAAATATCTGTCCGGGTTATTCCTTTTGCTGTCATTCGCAACAATTGATGTTTTACATGCGGAGATTGTTAATCTTCCGCCCAACCATTTGTGGAGTTGCCCCTTAACAGCTCGCAGGGTAGCTGGCTCCATGTTCATGGGGGCATACTTAGCCTTAGTAGATCCCTCTACCAATTGCAAGGCAGCAGGTGATTTGTATTGGGTTTACTCCTTTAGGGAGACTGGCTTCACGACGACTCTAGAGCCCTCCCTGTCCTATGTTGTAGGATGTTAAGAACGATAAGGGAGAGGGATAGGTTTAGGACAGGATCGGACAGGAGACAGACTGTTGTGGGACACACTTCGTCTGGCTCCCCCCCCCCCCCCCCCCCATTGGCCTGTCCGGCATGGGTGACCCTTCTGGTAGCTACACTATCGCCGGCATAGCCTCGGGATCCAGAGCACGCAAACCTCCTCGCGCGCACGGACGGACAGTGCCTTGTTAAGGCGGTGTCTCCTAGGAGGAAGGTCAATGAAGGACAAACAGGTCGCATGAACGTCGCTTTACAGAAGGTGTTCGAAGTGAAACTTCTCATGGATTGAGTGGTTTTATCGAAGCACATGTTCTGGCAGTTCTCTCCTGTATATCGTAGACATAGTAAATATTCGGCGAAAATTCACTAACTATTGACAACTAGAATAACTTCGAGAGTATGGCATTAGCTGAAAAGTTTAAATATGTTTATAATAAATTGAGAACAACTTAATCTTTAACGCATCGGAAAAATATCCGGCAAAGGAAAGTTACTAACGAGGAAACGGAAATTCGTACTCTTGCCACCGTGATTCGAGATCCTTGTGCTAGTTCGCGTCAAATCGCAAGGCAATCTGGCATGAGACAGATTAATGTAGTCCGTGTTCTGCACCACTATAAATATCATCCTTACCATATCAGTCTCAACCAAGAATGAACTGGTACGGAGTGTATGTGTAGTATTGAATTCTGCCGATGGGCTCAACGTCAGATTCAGAGAGATAACACATTTATTAATTTGAGTTTATTTAGTGGAGAGTTATATTCACGAATCATGGAAATGTTAATTTACATAAAATGCATTTTTGGGCAACTGAAAATTCAAGATGGCTGCAGAAACTTGCACACCAAAAACAGTTGTCGGTGAATGTATAAGATTCTGGAGGACACAAATGTAGGCCCCTATTTCATCGAAGGAAATCTTAATGGTAAGAAGTACACCACATTTTTGCAAGAAACAGTAGGACTGTTATTGGAATAAATACCTTTAGGAACAAGGAACAGAACGTGCTATCTACTCGATGGGTGTCCAGCACATTTTCCGCTAATTGCTAGAAATAAGTTGCAGAGACAACGCCTCTGGATTTTTTCTTGTGGGGATTCTTGAAAGACATTGTTTATAAAGACGTTTCAAATACACTTAAAGATATGAGACAGAGAACTGTCAGAGCATGTGCTTCGATATATGCTGATGTGATAAAAAGTACCACTCAGTCCATCATAGGAAGATTACAGCCCTGCATTGATACCAATGGTCATCACTTCGAACACCCTCTGTAATTGGACGTTCATTCCACCTTTGTCACCTTTGTTGACCTTCAAAGAACTTGCTGTTACAGATCATTGGATCTGTTTCGATAACCGCTATCAGAAAATACGTACCAAACTATAGCATCCAATTATTAAAAAAGAAAAAACGAAGTTGACCTTCATTGCCCTTGAGTGACCCCACCTAGCAACAAAAAACCAACATCGTATTATGGCCCCCGTTGTCTCATTCGACTTGTGTCCCACAAGCTTTTCAGCTCCTATCATACTTTCGGAGTTATTCTTGGTGGCAATATTTAGTGACTCACCCTGTATATGATGCAGTGCGCCTGTCTTTCATTTCAGCAGCAGCGACCCTGACAGAGGAGACAGAAGGCATCCTTGTATTACGTAAAATTAGGTGTTCACAATCATAAAATGCCACTACAAAGATCAGCAAATTACCAGCAACTGAGTAGACGAACTTCCTGACCACTTCAGCGTCAGCAGACAACAATGTCGCACATCGAAAAATAAAAGATGAGTATACAAGATATAAAATGCACGAAATTTCGCTTCGGTAGTATTAACGAAGGCATACAGTAGTACAATAAGTACTAATAACGCTAAACTAACGTTGAATGGAATTCTACTCCAAGTGGCGGGTTGCACATCAAATGCAACTCTCTCAAGCCAGTCCCTGATGACCAGGATGAGGCCAAGGGTTCATCTGTGGTCTGGATGCCGCCAAAGATGCCAGATGCTGCCAACATGCCAGATGCTGTCCGAGACGAGAGGAAACGCCAGAGACATCTGCGGGATTTTGGTCTGGTAAGCACTTCTAGTGTTTTGTTCGCCAATAGTTCATGTAGGCCAGTGTAACACTTCCCTTGGTCTTGTGATTGGCTCAAGACGAGGTGAAGGTGGTGTCGTTCATGCACTTTGTGGCGACTGTGTACTTCAAACGTCTCGGACTACTTTTGTTGCCCAGGCCACACTCATTCGTTTTTGGTTTACCTGTCTTGACTTTCGGTATCGTTGTGCGCTCTATCGTATAAGTGAGCCAAATTGGTAATTGCGATCTGTCTGCCTGATCACTAGACTGTGAGATTTTGGCATTTCTATCGTGGCCACGATCGATTCACAGTTGTAGCTTCCACGTCTCGCCGCCCCTGCCGACATTGATTTGGCCTCGACCTGTAAATTACAGATAAAATAAGACTGAAAAGTACGATATGCTGTGTGATACGTAGTCGCACTGATGTCATTGCTGTAATTACAAAAATCAGCATCTAATATGTTTAGTAATCCAATATATCCCATCCCATATTTACAAACAGTTGAAAGATTTATCTTACAGCATGCATCCGATAACACAGTATATGCTGGAACAGTCACTGGAAGTTTTTTGACATTTTTAATTAACTAAAAAATCAATGAGTTAGGCACTGCCATTTTGCTGTAGTTACCACAATAAACCTAATCTTAATGACCGCCGAATCAGCAAAATAATAACGCCCAATTTTCCCATTTTCGTTGTTATATCAAAAACTAAATTTCGACACTGTATTAAGTTAAAGAGAACAACGGGAGTAGAGCCTTATAACCCCTTCTTTAACAAAGTAACCGTGCTCCACAACATATCAGATACATTAACAGTAACAGTAACAGTTCTCTGTCACAGAGTTTTCTATTGTGCACTATAACTAGAAATTAGTAAAAAATTGATTGTGTGAGTGATTTAGCTTAGTGTGATCACTGTCTGAGGACATTTTTAATTAACTAAAAAATCAATGAGTTAGGCACTGCCATTTTGCTGTAGTTCGGCGGTCATTAAGATTGGGTTTATTGTGGTATCAGCAAAATAATAACGCCCAATTTTGCCATTTTCGTTGTTATATCAAAAACTGAATTTCGACACAGTATTAAGTTAAAGAGAACAACGGGAGTAGAGCCTTATAAGCCCTTATTTAACAAAGTAACCGTGCTCCACAACATATCAGATACATTAACAGTAACAGTAACAGTTCTCTGTCACAGAGTTTTCTATTGTGCACTATAACTAGAAATTTATAAAAAATTGATTGGGTGAGTGATTTAGCTTAGTGTGATCACTGTCTGAGGAGTTCCGAGGCTACCACATATTTTGTGTAGTTTCACTACTGCGGTGCATCCAAGCGTCTAACCCGTAAAAGCATAAAATCCTATGGGACAACTTTTATATGTGTGTATGGAGGCAAAATGGGATCGTATTTTGATGTTTATTGTGGCGATATAAATTATAGCGCCAATCAGTAATATAATCGACAAATCTTTCTTTCTCAATATCCAAGGGATACTGACAAACTAAGTCAATAAAGTTAGGAATAACAAATGCTCATTTTGGGATGGCTTATTTTACTTTCAGGGATGCGTGAATGCATTCATTCACTCCTACTTCGGCTCTTAATTAGAATCACGAAATGTCAATCAGCATTTCACAATGTTACAACAGCATAAAAATGTCTGGACCTTTTCCGATTGCAGACAAGCAGTCGATAACTGTTTCAAGAGGGCATAGTTAGTTTCGTATTTCAATTTCTCAAAACTATAGGCATATATACCGGTATGTTTTACTTCTTTTACCTAGTAAACCGAGTAAGGGAACGCATAGTGGCGAGCAATTACTTTCTTGTCGTGAATCAACAGCCAACATATTGTTAAAAACTGAATGACATAAGAAGATCATGCAAGTAAGGACACGGTCTGGGTTGCATAACGCTACATTGTGTGTGCATAAACGAATAGATAATTATAATATTTTACAGATAGTGTGCAGTCGTTGTGTTTTTTTCCATTCTGTAATCGTTTATTTCACTCCCGAGGAGGAGGAAGTGGCTTATACACTGAAACCCGTTAATGGTGACATCGGACAGGCATGCGCCTGGAGCATTCGATTGAGTTCACTGGCATATGTTTCATTACAGAACTAAGCTACCATGTATACTACGCTCCAAAGACAGCACATGAATCTTCTCATATATGAAATGAGGAGGAAAATCATTAACAATCTTGGTAACATTAACTTCAGTTTCTGCAAAATATTGACTGGAGCTCCATCGGCCATTTTATCAATAATTACCCACAAAAACAGTACAAAATAAGAATGTCAGACCACACGCCTAAGAACAAACGTAACATATAAAAAATTATTAACCACTACGCTTCGTCCATTCAAGTACACGGATTTATCCTAACAGACAACGCATGATATCTGAAAGCTATAATCGTCATAGTTTGACTTTAAGCTGAACCAGCACAGTACGTAAGGAACAGATACCTTCCAGGTACATTAACTTAACATACTCCAAACAGTCAGAAACAGGATAACACAGAGAGGTACCAACCCATACCTCAGTATGTGCTAGTGTATATAAGAAAATGTAACTGTTTCTTTCGTTTTCTTTTTGTTGGTCTGCATCCACGGCGGCACTCCCATTTCACCTAGTCATCGAATACGGATCCTACTAGACCGTTCAATCAAACAAAGAAAGAAGAGACAACATCATCCTAGGTCGTACCTCCAACAGGGTAGACACCAGACACCAGATACGCACAATGCACAAGAACAGGTGCTTCTATAAACAGTGACAGGGCACGAAGCACGAAAGTAGTTTGTGAATACTAGGTAGTTCAAATGGCTCTGAGCAATATGGGACTTAACATCTGAGGTCATCAGCCTCCTAGAACTTAACTACTTAAACCTAACTAAGGACATCACACACATTCATGCCCGAGGCAGGATTCGAACCTGCGACCGTGGCGGGCGCGCGGTTCCAGACTGAAGCGCCTAGAATAGCTCGGCCACTGCGGCCGGCAATACTCTGTAGTATCAGTATCAACACACGACCTCCTCATGCAACAAGGCACACAGAATCTTAGTTTCGTTCGTTAATAAGCACCTTCAGAACCAGTCTGCCGTGGGGTACACAATTCAAGTGCCACAGGAAAAAAGATCAGTCATCCATAAGAACTGCATATGAATGGACAGAATACAGGCCAGGTGGTAACGTTGCAGGAACACAGTCTCAGTGACACTGCATCATCCAGAAACAATCTCCACGTCCAGCCGGCGAGTTATACTCATGTCCTACACTCCGGTAAGCCACTTGCTCGTCCACAACACAACTGTACAGCGCCGCTGCGTCCGCCTCTCGTTTCCTTCTGATGCCACCACCAGGACTCCTTTCCCTCCTAATGCCTGTGAACCCAAAGGAGGTTGCCTCACTACCGAGAGGAAACGTGGCCAACCTTAACTCATACTGCCGTATCCACCCTCCCCACTCCCCTCCTCAGAGACAAACCCGGCCCAAAGAAGGGAAGCAAGTAATCCTTTAGCCCCCAAGGTCCAACTTTGTCTGAGACAAAGTCCCCATGGTCGGTAACTAATGCAAGGAACTCCTGGATCTCAAAAGACTCCTTACATCAGGCTATCAATTTCTTGGAAATCTTATCTGAAGCCCTACTCGCCCCCAGAAAATTGCGGACCGAGACTGTGTCTCCAGTCTTATAATATTAGGGCCGCGGCCCCTTCCTATGTTGCCTGGCTTGCTTTCAATGTGCCTTCTGGTTATTCCTTCCGGCACACCTACAATGTGCTACTACCGGCTGTACATCCTTCCCTTCAAGTAACAAGTCCTTAATGGACCATGAATTCCACATTGTCGAGTGGAGCGGCCAACCTATATCCCAGAAGAAACCCGACGGGTGTAGACTGATGGCTCTCGTGGCGTATTAAACGCCATCATTAGCCAGTGCAGTGAGCAGTCCCATCCCCTTTGATAAGTACAATAGTGTCCTATTAAGGCAGCTTTGAGATTCCTATTCAGGCTCTCATCATAGGAGTTACTCGGATAACAGGGATTCGTGGTTATATGGCAGATACCCGTCCCAAGGCCAAATAGTCTAAACCTATGTCCAGTAAAGGCGTTTGCATTATCAGCAACCAGGGTTTGGGATGCCCCAAAAGTCCCAAATACTCCTTGTAACTTCGGTACAAACAACTGCGCAGTTGCTCCCCAAATCGGTTATAGCCAGACACAGACAAACCTCATAAAGGCATCCACACATACTAAAATATACCTATTCCCTGCTTCAGATCTAGGCAGTGCCCCAACAAAATCGACATAAATCCTTTTAAAAGGTTTCATGACCATACGGTCAATTCTGCTACTTCGTCTAGGCTCTCTCGTGGCAAATACTTCACAATTATGCACCCTTGTCTGTATTCCCTTATCGATCCATACCGAAATGAATCTTTCATGGATCGTCTCCCTAGTTTTATACACAGTAAGGCGACCCCACCACCAGTGACTTGTGGAAATTTTTACACGAAAGCAGAATTAGTTCCTTAGGCCCTACTACTTTGAGTACAACATCACCCTGTGTCCAGTAACACACTACACGATCAACTAAGGTGTGTGGTTCAACCGTCTCTCCCTCCTGCACCATCTTAATATCCCTAATACCTCCGTCGGTGACCTGGAACTCCCTGGTGTCGCGGAATAACTGAGTAATCTGAATAACGATCGACACAACCATAGCCTTCCCTAAAAACCCGCCTGGCCATCTTTCATACTCCATTTCCTCTTCATTCATGCCAAACATACGGCTCAACCCATTGGCCACAATATTTTCGGAACCCGGGCTACAGTTGATGTCTGTTTTGAATGCCAAAATCCGCATTGCCCAACTTGATATGCGACCGGTCTTCCTCAGTCTAGCCAACATCAAGTTATGTGCTGGTTGTCGCTTTCGAGAATGTACTTCCTGTGCTCGAGGGAGTACATGAATTGCTCCGTAATGAAAGGTCCGCCAAGAATTCTAGTTGGAGTAGCTCTTCTCGAGGTCATTCAGTCCTCTTGAGGTATTAGCAATCGCTTTCTCCCTTGCCATTCCTGGAGCAATACCGCCACAACTCCTAAAGCTGATGTGTCGGTTTGCAGGACGAATTCACTATTGAAATCCAGTAAAGTTAACATCGGTGCCAATTGTAATGCCTCCTTTAATGTTTGAATGAACTCTCCTTTGATGATCCCCACATGAACTTACATCGCTTCTTGCGCAACTCGTGAAGCGGAGACGTCTTTTCGGCAAATGCCTACAGTCCATGCCACCTCCTTAACATTCCGTCGGGTGGGAAATTGAATCAAATGGGTCAAACGGCTCTGAGCACTATGGGCTTTAACAGCTGAGGTCATCAGTCCCCTAGAACAGAACTAATTAAACCGAACTAACCTAAGGACATCACACACATCCATGCCCGAGGCCGGATTCGAACCTGCGACTGTAGCCGTCGTGCGGTTCCAAACTGACGCGCCTAGAACCGCTCGGTCACTCCAGCCAGCATTATTGAATCCTGTGGTTGCCAATGCAAATTCCCTCTTCCGATACAATATGACTCAAAAATTTGATACATCAGCAAAAGGTACCTCATGGAACTAACCGTGAGCCATGCCTCTCTCAGTCGTCGAAACACCTCCCGCGAATGCTGAACATGTTCATGTACCGATTTACTGTACACTATTAGAACATCCAAAGAATGGTAACCGAACTTAAACTTGATATCCGAAAACAACCCCTCCCCCCCAGTGGCCAGTTAAAAGGGCGGGTGAATTCAAACAAATTCCCATCGGTCGCGAAGGCAGTAATGGACTTCGAGCCTTCTTCCGAGAGAACCTGGTTATATTCCTGATTCAAATTCATGCCGTAAAGAGCTTAGCCCACATGAACCACCCGAAGCACGTATGCAAGTCTGGCAAAGACCCCCATCCGAAAATAACCTTGATAACATCACAGTAGTCCACAACCAGGCGAAACTCACTACTGGCCTTTGATACAAAACATATCGGCACAACTTAGGGTGACATAAACGGCTGTACCACCCTCTTCTCTAACATACCGTCAACATGTTCCTTCTACAGTTTCATTTTTGGTGGAAATATCCTATACGGCAACTTCACCTCAATGCGATAGTGAATTAATGCGATCTCTCCCAGTACTTCAGTCCACACTTCAGGAAATTCTTCACAGACTGCCTTGATTACGTCTTGAAGAAAACCGTCGAGGTTATCCATTGGACGAGCTAACTAAATTCGGTCTTTTCCTCCTTCCATTTACAGAGCCAGTCATCGTGACTAATGCCCTTTTCTCACGCCGAAAAAACCCCAGTAGAACCTGAAGATTAAATTTGAAATAAATCTGCTTCCCTGTCCACTCGGGAATAAGGCCCATCCTACTAATAAAATCGGCTCCCAACCTTGATTCTGTTGCCAAGTTCTCGATCACTCTCATACTCATATTCCACAAATAATGTCCCACCATGACTTTAGTTCGCAGAAAATCCTTTCACACCCAAACTCGATCTGTCCACCGCCAAAGATTCTTCAGAGTCGGTTCCTAAATTTCCCCATTTCCACTCTGCCTCATGATCTCTTCCATCTCATATGCTCCTTCTACCACAAATACGATATGATATTTTCGCGACTCACTTTTCTTCTTCTTTACGTAATTACTCATCACCTAGACCGCCTGCTGCCGGAGCCTTGTTTACCGAAGGTACCGTGCAACTCAAGTTTCGAGTTCGCGATGGCTTCTGGGCATCAACGAGTTCCGTGGCCTGCGACTGCATGTTCATTATTTGTAATTGATCGTAAGTGATAGGAGTCCCACGAACTATCTCCTTGTGTATAGTCTCTACATTTAAACTGCCCAAAATAAACTGAAGCGCCAAAGAAATTGGAGCAGGCATGTGTATTCAAATACAGAGACATGTAAACAGGAAACACCTGTACAAGACAACACGTGTCTAGCTTACTTGTTAGTTCTATTACTGCTCAAAAGTTCTTTGAGCTCTACAGATCCTACTTTTCTGAATTCTAATTGGTTGGTCCACGTTTGCACACAGCACCACCAAAAATTCTCATTTGGATCGCCACACTTGGCAGCATTTCTCTACGCTTCTTATAGTGGCTGATCCATTTTACTGATTTGGTGCTCTACAATCTGAATCCTTTTCTTACAACTGGATTCCTTCTACACATCGATGAATTTTCGCACGCTACTGTCTGCTGCTGTAACGTGTTTGATACATTTCTTTATCTGATGTACAAGACTGCCGATTCTCTCGTCAGTTGTCACCTCCTTCTGCTGTATTACGCCCTCAGTTTTCTTGCCGCCCTATTGACTTACATCCTTGAGTACGCACTTTAGTATTGATTCTGCTTCGGCAATTTAATCTGCACCGCAGCGACCTGTCATTCCATCTGGCAGTGTTTAGTTCGAATTTCCGCCTGTCTTGTCATCCCCACTTTACGCCATTCAATTATTCAGCTTCAAGCATCCTCTGTCCTAATTTCAATTCAGTTTGTACTTTTTTCTAAAATATCTAGATTTTCTAATTTTCTGTCAACTGTTTTAAATTCTTTTATTGCTGTGATTTGCTTCCTGATGGACACATTTCCTCTGTAGTATCTCTATTTACCAATGGAATTTCCGATTCTACTATACCCGCAGTTGTCTCCTCCTCTAGTACAACGCTACTTCAAACTACCTTTATAACTGTCTCGTCAATGGAAGGCATCTCAGAATGTTTCAATGTCAGTGGAGCTCAAGTAAGCATAAGCAGTCTTACAACAGAGGGACTGAAACCAGTCGCCTCTAGAACAAATCAGAGATACGGATGCTGGTTGGAACTTTTTGTTGTAAAGGTTTAATTGGAGCACAGTTTTGCGTCTCGAAAGGACAAGTTTTGAAGAAGTATTCTGATAGGATTTATGGGTCACCTCAAGCAAGAAATGTGCTATGCGTTAGCATAAATTGTGCCACGTGCCATATTGTGATGACTCCGTATCCCTTTGGCAAACCGATTCACGGAATTTATTGATTCTTTCTTAGAATTGGCCAAGAATATAAAATCGTTGAGTTGCCCACCAACACCAAATACCCATCAACGACTGTCCAGAGACTAGACCAAGTCGAGTTGACTATTGCGGACTGGGAAGGGCATCTAGGTGGCTATCAAGATAAAGAAACCGTAATACGTTCACATTCCAGGCAGGAGTAGCATAAGTGTAAGATATACAACCGAAGTACACTCCCATCACTACACTACTTTGCAGTGGAAACACAATGTGATGACGTGAGAGAAACATAAATTTCTCAAATTGGTGGACTTGATCCCAAATAATGACGTCACTTGATATAATGCCCCGGCGCCAAACGATGAGTGAATTCAATGTCAGGAATATTTCACAGGGAAACATTTGCTTCAGCAACTTTTAATAGAACTGATTAGATTATTATCAACATTCAAATCCAGGAGCCTCTAACAATTCCAAAGAACAGTTCCAAAGAAAAACCTCCTATGTGGAAAAGGTTTGAGGCCCTATAGTGTAATAACAACTTACACATAGTGCTTCCACGTTCCTGTTTCAAGAAATATGATACAAGCTAAATGTGGGAATAACTCCAACATATGGCTCCTCACCAACTTTGGTCTTGACTAGCTTAGGAAATGTAGAATGGATTACAAGTCGATTGGTAGGTTATTTTCAGTTTAGTGTGTACATTGATCAGGAAAACCACTGCACCCACTGACGTACTATCGATGTAAAACAGTCCGTACGATAGCACCTTCACCTGGAAAGGTATCACTGATAGTCAGAAACACGCATGGTGCGTGTAGCATCAGTGTGTGTGTTGTACGTGTGTAGAATTGAGAAGGGGCGCAGTCAAACTGAGTCTAACTGACGGAAGATTATGATGGCCCTGAGGCTTCTCGGAAACTGGACGACTTGTTTGGTGTTCGAGAAAATCTGTGGCGAGTGTCTTCAATACGTGATGAAAATTAAGTGAAACCACGTCCAGATGTCATGGGGTTGGGCAGCCATCCCTCACTACAGATGTCGAATGCCATAGGCTGGGTAGACTGGTAAAACAGGATAGGTGGCGAACTGCAACGGAACTGATAACACACTTTAATGCAGTTAAAAGATAAATGTGTGAACATAGTGCAATGAACACTTCTAACAATAGGCCATGCATGTTACAACGTTAACACCACAACACCAGCAACTGCGAGTGAAATGGACAAGTGAGCATCAGTACAGGATGTTTGCGCGGTGGCAGAGAGTTTCATGGTCTGATGAACCCCATACCTTCTTCATCATAGTGATGGAATGGCTCTGAGCACTATGGGACTTAACATCTGAGGTCATCAGTCCCCTAGATCTTAGAACTTTTTAACCTGAACTAACCTACGAACATCACACACATCCATGCCCGTGGCAGGACTCGAACCTGCGTCCGCAGCGGTCACGCGGTTGCAGACTGAAGCGCCTAGAACCGTTCGGCCACACCGGCCGGTGTCCTGGTGGTGGGAGGGTGTGAATCCATCGTCTTCCAGAGGAATGGATCCGTGACACGTCTACTGCGGAATAGAGACAAGCTGACGGCGGCTCCACTATGCTCTGGGGAACACTCCATAGGTCCAGTGGAGCTCATGTGACGCATCACGACTGCAAAGGAGTATTGTACACCCATCGCAGAAGACATGCACACCTTCACGACGATTATCTCTCCCGACGGCAATGCCGTTTCTCAACAGGATATGCGCAATATCACAAGGCCAGAATGTGATGAAGTGGTTCCAGGAAAGTAGTGGTGAATTTCAGTTATTGTGCTGTCCCTCCAAATCGCCAGAAAAACCCTATCCAACACATCTCTGATGTGACTGAATGTGGTGCCAAAGCTCATGGCTCCTCATCCCAGGAATTCACGGGAATTAAATGACTTGTGGTATCAACTCACTCCAGCGTCCTACCAAAGCCTCGCTGCTTCCATGCCACGATGCATCACCGCTGTTATCCGTACCAAATAAGAACGTAAGGGCTATTAGGTAGGTGGTCATAAAGTTATGGCTGATCAGTGTACGCACTGGTTAGAGGATAGAGGGCAAGGTTTAGTGCTGGTATGAAGCTCAACGAATAAAAACCTATCTATTGAGGAACAGCAAGGAGATCCCAAACACAATAACATTGTACCTCAGAAATTATATGGAAAATATATTTCTGCAGCTCATGAGTTGTATTTAAAAGTTTCAGAGGAATTGAACCCGAGTGTTCAACTGCCACTAACTATCAGTCCTTGGGAGCTGTTTGGATATATCATACTACATACTACTTCCAGGAGAGACTGAATATTTAAACCACTTTTCATTTAGGAATGCCTCAATTCATTAAGTTATTATGTTAGGACCGCACTCTGACAGGATTCCAAGTGTATTTGCCAATTATGAACTAACTAACGGTAATGTTTTCGTTAATTCAGATTTCTTTGGCAATAGTGGTTACAACCTGATGTTTGATATGTATGCAAGGATTTTCTGTTATTACTATGAGCATACTAAGCAAATGAATTCGAATTCAAGCCTAGACAAATATTTCTTGAATTAGCATACAAAGGCTGCTCTATTGAACAGTGAAATCTGGAATAACGTATGTGCATACAGAATTTGCATTCTCTGAAAATTTCCTCAAAGATACTGCAGCATGTGTATTACTGCCCCAGGCATGTGTGATTAATTATTCACTTGCTATGAGCATTGTGCAACAAGCTGTACAACATGTGCATCTGCTGCAGTGTATCTAAAGCTCACTTCATGGTCAGAACATTGTATAAACACTCACGAATTTTACAATGAAAGTGGGCAATTTGTGTTTTAGGATATAGCCTTCTTTGTATTTTCCAATGTAGGGCATATTACCATGGCATTCGCCACAAAATTTGCATCACTGAATCTATTCAGAAATGGTAAGTGTCCTGAGAAACGAGATACAGCATTTTGATTAAAGTGGAATTACCATCGAATTCACACATATGATACAAGGTGATCTATGTTACACCATTAGTACGGGGAAGTATCATCTGTAATAGCTGGTATTTAGGTTGAAATGATGTTGTACAAAACACACATACACACATGCTCAAAGTAAAAATCATCAGGAAGTTTTAGCAATGGCATAATAATACACGTCTTGTTCCACTCTGGTGGGGTCACTACTATTGATTATAAGAGTATATTATCAGAAACGAGTACTCCATTCCCCAGATTCTTTCTAGCATTCAGTGGTATTGTGGGACCAGTCACTTACTATGAAGTCATTGAGACACGTTTGTTTCGTCCACACAGCCAAGGTATAGCATATACGTTTACAGAAGAATACAAAGGATTTTATAGAGAAGACAGCACATATTTGCGGCTCTTACACTTTTTTAAAAAAATGTAAACTATTCCATATAGGAGGTGTGGCTATGAAGTAATGGGAGTGATGCTGTTTGGGAGACACAACACAGACACCAAAGATGGATGACCAATGGTTGTGAGGCGTCAAACTTCATCAGTAAAATGCAACACCTCTGCCGTCTGTAGACAAATCACTGTAACATTCAAACATTGGAGGTATATCAATCAACAACGACTATTCAAAAAGTTTGGTAACAACTTTACACATGAACTTCTCATTGCATAATAGAATTGATTTGATATGCATATTTTAATGACACACATATTAAATAAATACTTCAGATATATAGTATCTGAGTATAATGCAAAAATTTGAGGTACATCGGTAGTGTACTTTGCGATGTTTTCGGTAACATCATTCAACAACGACTTTTTATATATGGTAGTATAGATTTTCCGAATTTTTATAACCAGAGATATAAGAATACAAAACCCATGTCCGTCCAAACGTTTACAACAATATTATTAAAATATATAGCCAACGTCTTTCAGCACGTTTATTAGATTATCATGTAAAAACTGGAAGAATTTCAATAAAGAACTTTTCGAGATTTTGGGTATTTTTCAGTAATGTATTATGTATACTGATCAGCCTGAACATTATGGCCAAGGACCAACTATCGGTATCAACCAGTCCAAACGGTAGCAGCGTCACCTGGCAAGAAATGCCTGCTAGTCAGACACAGGCACGGCCCACGTAGTATCAGTGTGCGTGCTGTCCGTGCGTAGAAAGGTGAAGGCGTGCGATCTATCAGTGTTTGACCGAGGGCAGATTCTGATTTCCCGGAGGCTCGCCACTAGCATTCGAAAACTGCACGGCTTGTCGGATATTCGAGGAGTGCTGTGGTTAGTGACCTTAACACGTGGCAAAACCAGTATGAAACCACGTCCAGATGTCATGGGGTTGGGCGGCCACCCATCTTTGGAGATGTCGGATGTTGTAGGCTGGGGAGACACGTATAGCGGAACAGGCGGCGAGATGTGGTGGAACTAGCATCAGCATTCAATGCTGCGCGGAGTACAAGTGTGTCTGAACACATAGTACACCATACGCTCCTAAGTATGTCATTCCGCAGCCGACGACGGATGAATGTGTCGACATCGGTAAATACGACTGAAATTTGCACGTGACCGTCGACACTGAACGTTAATGCAGTGGCAGAGTGTTGCATGTTCTGTTGAATCTCGGTAACTTCTTCATCACGCGTTCTAGACACTCTGGACTTACACCTGGAGTTACGGTCTGGGATGAAATTTTGTATGACAGTAGGGGTACAGCATTGTTATCCCACTCACCATAACCGCCCCAAAATTGTATGTCAATCTGGTTATTCGACCGGATGTGCTGCAATTCACGAACAGCATTCCAGGGGTTTTCCCAATAGGATGAGGTCCCACCCGCAAGCTGGCATCCGGCACCTATACAACACTGTGCATGCACATTTGCATTCTCGGGTTCAATTATGTGGCGGTTGAACCGGTTATTAACATTCCAACATGTCACATTTGCAGTGGCTTATCGCGCCGCGCACTTACTTAAACCTGTGTTTCTGCAATGTTAGTCACTTGAATACGTTACCTTGACAAATGTATTCCCAAAATGACATTGTTGTTGTTGTTGTTGTTGTTGTTGTGGTCTTCAGTCCAGAGACTGGTTTGATGCAGCTCTCCATGCTACTCTATCCTGTGCTAGCTTCTTCATCTTCCAGTACTTACTGCAACCTACATCCTTCCGAATCTGTTTAGTGTACTCAGCTCTTCGTCTCCCTCTACGATTCTTACGCTCTACGTTAGCCTCCAACACTAAATTGGTGATCCCTTGATGCCTGAAAACATGCCCTATCAACGGATCCCTTCTTATACTCAAGTTGCACCACAAATTTCTGTTCTCTCCAGTTCTATTCGATACCTCCTCAATAGTTATGTGATCTACCCACCCAATCTTCCACATTCTTCTGTAGCACCACATTTCGAAAGCCTCTATTCTCTTCTTATCAAAACTATTTATCGTCCATGTTTCACTTCCATACATTGCTACACTCCATACAAATACTTTCAGGAACGGCTTCCTGACACTTAAATCTATGCTCGATGTTAACAAATTTCTCTTGCTCAGAAATGCTTTCCTTGCCACTGCCAGTCTACATTTTCTATCCTCTCTACTTCGACCATCATCAATTATTTTGCTCCCGAAATAACAAAAGTCATCTACTTTTTCTCATTGCCTAATCTAATTCCCTCAGTGTCACCCTACTTAATTTGACTACATTCCATCATCCTCGTTTTGCTTTTGTTGATGTTCATCTTATATCCTCCTTTCAAGACACTGTCCATTCCGTTCAGCTGCTCTTCCAGGTTCTTTGCTGTCTCTGACAGAATTAGAATGTCATCAGCGAACCTCAAAGTTTTTATTTCTTATTCAAGGATTTTTCTTTTGTTTCCTTTACTGCTTGCTCAATATACAGATTGAATAACATCGGGGATAGGCTACAGCCCTGTCTCACTCCCTTCCCAACCACTGCTTCCCTTTCATGTCCCCCGACTCTTATAACTACCATCTGGTTTCTGTACAAACAGTAAATAGCCTTTCGCTCCCTGTATTGTAGCCCTGCCAAATTCAGAATTTTAAAATGAGAATATTCCAGTCAACATTGTCAAAAGCTTTCTCTAAGTGTACAAATGCTAGAAACGTAGGTCTGCCTATCCTTAATCTAATTTCTAAGATAAGTAAAATGACATTACCTAATATTAACTTTTTTTTTTTTTTTGGTGTTGAGATTTTTTTCCCATTACATTACCTCACATTAATTACTTTTTGGTGTTGCGATTTTTTCCATCGGTGTATATTCACTAATTTAGTGGTGAAACTGTGATCTGTTTAGTGGGACAAACGTTATTATTCGTCAACTAGTGCGTCCCTAGAAATCATTCATTGTACTGAATGATCTTCTACCCAGATCCAGAAACAATAGTTTGTCACAGATGAGGCGGGGAATGGTTGTGAGAGTATACACTGCGGAACACAGACGAATGGAAATTTTGTATGACGAAGAGTCGTTGCTCGTGAAATTAGCGTCCATATAGTTGACATAGAAGTCAGCTGTACTTCAGCGACAATAAACTGGGGCGCCGAGAGGTAGGGTGTGAGTTGTTGGTTGCACCTGCGGCGAGAGGTATGGCAGCGGGTGGCTGCTGGCGGAACTGCAGGGGGCGACCTTGGACTGTTCTGGGTTGGCAGGCGGCCAAATGCAGCGCTGCATCCCGCATCCGCGCCTCCGCCCCCAGCTTTACGACCCGTCGCGCTGACGCACCCAACACAGGCAGCTTTGCCGTTTTATCGCGTTTATGCAGGTCAGCAGCACTCTACTGCCACGCCATTTTTCTTTGCCTTCTGACTTTTCAAGCAATACAAAAGCTCTCTAAGGTACTACATCTTCCATTCTGAATTAAACGCCTAAGCCATTTCTTACTCCATTGATTTCCCGGAGGCTCAGCACGAGCAGCTCCATTCGCGACGACCATCGCGAACACCATGTCGTACACCATAACACCATTAGCCCTGTTACATATGGGTAAGATACCTTGGAGAATAAGAGCTCAAGGTTTGGAGTCACGTATACGGACGAAGCTCGAATTGTGGTGTAACCTGATAACCGTAGACGATGAATCTGAATATAGAGAAATCTAACATCTCCGAAATTGTGTCCCATACGTGTAACAATCTAGTGGTAGAATGATCTAATTGGGAGGTATTACTTGAAGCCACAGTACCAATTTTGTAGAGGTGGAGACAAATCTCACTGATCTACAGAAACGAGGAGCTACGACCAAATCACAAAGATCGATGTTAGTTTCACCTTGACGGATGATACCTTGCGTCATCGTGCTGGTCTCATGAATAAGTTCTTTCAACATCTTGGTATCACCAGAATGGAGTGGACGGTCTGTTGCCCAGACATGATCCCAACCAAACATGTGTGTGGGTCGAATGAAAAGAGCAGTTTGTCGACTTGTACAACGAGAGTGTACTTTGTGTGACTCATACACAATCACAATTGGACAGTGCGAAAATTTTGGACGATGTCTGGCTTGAAGATCCCATCAGTGGTATGCAGTAACTGATTAAAGTCTATATCTGAGCAAGGGGGCGTTCCACCACATTTCGACTTTTCTCAGGGGTGAGCAAAAAAGTGTGATGGGAACAAAGCGTTTCGTCGTTACAAAATTGCTTTCTTTGTTTGATCAGTTGGACATATTGGAAATGAATGTATTATATGAATGCGTCAGAGCCTCGTTTTGACTGCCGTGACACAAATTACAAAGTAAAGGAGTGACAGTAAAGTTTTTTTGATGTAAGTATTATTGTCTCTGGTGAGGTTTCTCTTAGTTTGGACCGTCTATTATTTTCTAAGTTTTACATTTTATTGTAACGCTACACAACTGCAGAAGATAGCAGCAGCGAGTGAGAAGCTACTTCGAACATAGGCGTAGATGACGGATGGACCATTTCACATTGTAATGAGTCAGTGGAGTGAGGAGATGTAATCGGCATACACGTAGGTGACTTACATTCATTCGGACGTGAAACTGAAAATTTTCGATAGCAAATATTAATAAATAGTGCCCACTTTTGACATAAAATGTGTCAGGATAACTATAATTCTAAGTGAAGCTCTGATATTACGATACCACTATGAAGTAAATCCGTCAAGTGTACTCTACAGGACTATCCACGGACTAATGGCTAAACTGAGCAACTTTTATGCAGGTTTGGTTCTATAGTGGGACATTGCAATATTGCATCCCTTGTGTATGGAAAATTTTGTGAAAAAGCCTATGTTACGGGGTTGAAAAGGAGATGCGATTAGACACCATGTAGTGTGGCGGAACTGAGCAGTGAATTAAAAGCGACTGAAATCTTGGGTTTGCAGGTAGCAAAGTCGAGTTCTTTTGGTAGCACACAAGCTGAAGACAGCTCCTTGAACACAGGAAGGTTCACTTCGCGTAAGGAATATGGGGGAATCACACCGAGTTACAGCAGCATCAGTACGAGATGCACAGGGGGTGCAAACGCGCAGCTCTACAGGAGGGTGTGGCGTCGGCACATTCTTCAAGCAGCTACGTCGTCCGAGAAGGCAGAAACTTTCAATGAAAGTCAGGGTTGACGTTAGCTGTAATTCCCATTAGCAATTAATACCAGGGTGTAAATTCTTTATGTGCCACTTAAAATAAGGGTAGAGAAGATAAGTTATTTAAGGCAAATGAAAGAATATGATATGGAGTTTCAAGATCAGTGGGAATGCAGCTACAGATATTAAAAGTGTACACTATAATGAAGGTTCAAAAAGGCTCTGAGCACTATGGGACTTAAGATCTGAGGTCATCAGTCCCCTAGAACGTAGAACTACTTAAACCTAACTAACCTAAGGACGTCACACACATCCATGCCCGAGGCAGGATTCGAACCTGCGACCGTAGTGGCCGCGCGGTTTCAGACTGAAGCGCCTAGAACCGCTCGGCCACTCCGGCCGGCTATAATGAAGGAAGTGGTCCTAATCGTTAATTTCGAATTTGTTAAAGTAGGAGTAATTAATGAGGTAACTAACAACAGTGTAGATGAATATATCACGGACCGATGTACAGTCATCCAGGTCAAAATGAGCAGTAGTAGGAAGCCATGAAGAATATTAACAACTTGCTAGTATGAAAGAACAGGAATGTGTGCTGGTGATGCTCACAGTATAATGGATGATGCTGACAAAAAAGTAAAAGCATCAGCAAAACTGTCAACGAAAAACTGATTGATATATTACTTGGCAAATCAGTGTTAGTGAGGGGACTGAAGTAGGTGAAAAGACAGTCTCTTACATAAACAAAAGCGAGTTCCATCCCGCCTCTCCTTTAAGCCTATTCTGTGAAGGAATTTGTTATAAATAGCACAAAAGAAGTGTCTGCGAAAGGAAAGCGTTTTCTGCATCAGATCAGTGATGTTAATATCTCAGACACTAAACTTTCTGATGAAAATGAAAAGAAAAATCTAACTGAAAAATGAAATATAGGGGTGCTGTAAATAATACACACATCAAAAAAAGATTTGCTTCACCCGGTTCCCAGAACGCCTGAAGACAGACGTTGACTGTGGATAATGTATCACACAGTCCCTTTGACTGTTCAGAGATGTCACTGAACCCGCCCAAAGATGTAAACAACCATGCATGTGCAGCGCCTATTAGACGTAGGGTGTCCAACAGCCGATCAATTCCAGTCATTCCACCAGGGCGGAGGTACACGGATCGTGTTGTCTATAGTTCAGCCATGCCTAGATGATCAATACCGCGGTTTAATCGTGTCCGCATTGTTACTTTGTACCAGGAACGGCTCTCAACCAGGAAAGTGTCTAGGCGTCTCGGAGTGAACCATAGCGATGTTGTTCGAACATCGAAGAGATACAGAGAGGCAGGAACTGTCCAAACAATGCCTCACTCAGGCCTTCCAAGGGCTGCTAATGAATGATAGCAGCTGTGGATTATGGCTCGAAGGAACCCTGACAGCAACGCCACCATGTTGAATAATGCTTTTCGCGCAGCCACAGGACGTCGTGTTACGAATCAATCTGTGCGCAATAGGCTGCATGATGAGCAACTCCTCTCCCACCGTTCATGGCGAGGTCCACCTTTGCAACCACGACACCATTCAGCGTGATACAAATGGGCCCAAAAGCATGCCGAATGGACCGATCATGATTGGCATCACGTTCTCTTCATCGATGAGGGTCCCATATGCGTTCAAATAGACAATCGACGGGGACCCGTTTGGAGGAAACCTGGTCAGGCTGAACGCCTTAGACACACTGTCCAGGGAGTGTAGCAAGGTGGAGGTTCCCTGTTATTTTGGAGTGGCATTATGTGGCTCCAACGTATGCTGCTGGTGGTCGTAGAAGGCGCCGTAACGGCTGTACAATACGTGAATGCTATCCTCCGACCGATAATGCAAGAATATAAGCAGCATGTTGGCGAGGCATTCGTCTTCATGGACGACAATTCGCGCCCCCATCGTGCACATCTTGTGAATGACTTTCTTCAGGATAGCGACATCGCTTGACTAGAGAGGCTAGCATTTTCTCCAGACATGTATCCTGTCTAACATGCCTGAGATAGATTGAGAAGTGCTGTTTACGGACCAAGTGACACACAGACCACTCTGAGGAATCTACACCTAATCGTCGTTGAGGAATGGGACAATCTGGACCAACAGTATCTTGCTGTTCTTTTGGATAGTATGCCACAATGAATACACTCATGCATCAATGCAAGAGGACGTGCTACTCGGTATTAGCGGTGTGTACAGCAATCTGGGCCACCACCTCGCTGTATGGTGGTACAACATGCAATGTGTGGTTTTCACGAGCAATACAAAGGGCGGAAATGATGTTTATGTTGATCTCTATTACTATTTTCTGTGCAGGTAACGGAACTCTAGGAACTGAGGTAATACAAAACCTTTTTTTTTATGTGTGTACTAGACAGAGGTGTTAAGGAGGAGGACTACTATATGAAAAGAGTCAAATTCCTTTAATTTGTTGCTAAAAGAAGTATACGCCCCACCGAAAACTATAGAAAGAGAAACGGTCTGTAAGTCCTGTTTCAAGTTGTTGGTTGGTCTCTAATTCAAGTTCTGCACATGGAAATCTGAATTATTTTCAACTTAGATGTACACACGCAAGTATTTGATCTTAATACTACCACACGCTAGTATTTCGTCTTATGATTACAACACGTGGTTTCTTTGTCACTTCCGAAGAATCCTGTGTTCCCCATGAATTTTTACCTGCCTATTTTTTTCAGAACAATTTACTTCAGCCACCCACCTAAAGTTTCTGAATAGAGAAATTATTGGTTCATCTACTCCTAAATATTCCACATGCATACCATTTTCATTTAACTTAGTTTTTCTGGAGCACACATACAGCACGTCTTCACACCTCAGGGACCAGCGACAGAGTGCTGAAACATGGCCGTTCATCCGGTCATCCCGCGCTTCTGCAGAAATGGGGAGGACCTTGCCACCGTACTGTTCAGCCACATTACAGGCCTCTAGTGCTCCGGTATACTTCATCTCTTCGGTTCAGCCAAAGGTGACCAGACAACCGCCTCAAAGATGATTATAGAATCTACCTTCACTATCTGGGGTCAGCAGACGACCAGCCATTCATTCAATTCACAAACACTATCAAACTGGATTCACGGATCTGTTTTTTAGGAAGTGCACATATGAATAATTAAACATGCCTTCTTTCCTACAATGGTATCCGGCTTCGCTCTATTAAATAAAATGGTGTTATTCTACAAAAAACGCTGTTCTGACAAGAACAACGAAGAATGTTGTACATCTTTTCTATGTTTGGCAGTACTGTACCCTTTCATTACTAACCACCTTTTACACATTACAGTATCACAGTGTCTTCTAAGGCTTAAAAGGAGTTGTCAAGGAAAAACTTTTTCAGTTCGTTGTCAAATTTTACTTTGGGTCTGTCAAACATTTCACATCACTTGGCAAGTGACCAATTATTTGCAGCATTGTGCACCTCCTTTTATGCTAAACACAACCTTAATGTAGAGTAATGAAAGAGATTTGTCCTTCTGGTATTATAATTACGTACCCCACTGTTCCCGTCCGCAGCTCGTGGTCGTGCGGTAGCGTTCTCGCTTCCCACGCCCGGGTTCCCGGGTTCGATTACCGGCGGGGTCAGGGATTTTCTCTGCCTCGAGATGACTGGGTGTTGTGTGATGTCCTTAGGTTCGTTATGTTTAAGTAGTTGTAAGTTCTAGGGGACTGATGACCATAGATGTTAAGTCCCATAGTGCTCAGAGCCATTTTTGAACCACTGTTCCTCTTGACCTGTAGTGTATGATTTACAGTAAATTTAATGAGGGAATAAATTACATGGGAACAAATTTTTAGTACTCTTTAGGAAACACTGTCAAAACAAGATGAGCTTTCATTATGGAGGAAATGTATAATTCTCTTTAATTCTGAAGTCAAATTTGGTGAATTCTATGGAGGTTACATTTACATTATACTGTTGCGATTTTGGTCTTGAAGTGTATGTCCCTATGCTTTTTAGTATTTTTTCGAATTTATTTGTTTGACGCCCAGTATGCAAGACATAGTAGCTGTAGGGTGTGTAATAATTATGTGATATTTATGGCTGTGCATAATAATTATGTCTTATTTACGGTTGTTCAAAGCAGAAATCCGACAGAAAAATACGTAAAGACTTATTATGGGTTAAGTGAACACTTAAGGCACTTTGAAACGTTAAGCCACAAAATTTGGTAGCAGCAGCAGTCTAAGGAGGCCGATGATCAGCGGAGTTTGCGCAGCAGCAGTCGGCACTTCGACAGATCAATGAGTGAGCAGATGGGCAACGCTTCCAAGGGGAGAGACGACCAGTGCAGTTCCCACATCAGCAGTCAATGCTCCAGGAACTGTCATCATACTGGAATCACGTGCAGGGGTAGACGACAGGGTGGTGCCATACCACGTCAGCATATAGGTACGACAAGGAAAGCCGTCATCTGTGTCGACTTTGGTCACGTTTCTGTCCGACGTGAGAAGCATGGATCAACGACCGAAGAATTAGTCACCGCTCTAGAAACTTCGTGACATTGGCGAAAACACCGAAGAAATACATCCAACAAATAGGCACGAGGCGGTCCTTTGAGGGGAGAAATAAGAGACGAAGAAACGTCGCCTGGACGGACAGACCGATGGTCAGTCAGCGGACGTAATACCTCGCTGCACCGACTTGGTCGCTACGCTACGCGACAGGAGAAGATTTTGGTACTGCGTCAGTAGGCCAACGCAGAAGGCGCCACCCCAGATGGTATCAGAAAGAAGTTGTTGTGCTACTTACGCAGGTAGCTAGTGAGGAAGAAGGGACTGTGGCCTAACCAAATGGGTCATCTGTGAACCTAGAGGCTGATGAACTTTCCCCAGAAGAGGCCGAACCTTAGGGTCGCTGGTTCGATTCCGGGATGGAGCCCTGAGCGACTGACACTACCCATGGAGAATACCGCACTGCCGCCGCAGTGGGTCAAGGATACGGTCCGGAACGGGGGAATACGACGCCTGGCGCTGCGCTGCAGCACGAGCCATTATCGGTCACTGGAATCTGAGCGCTACGACTCCGAGCCGCATCACTGAGGTGTAAAACACAATGTATTACTCTGTTTGTTTAAAGGGTCTTATGTGCCAATAAATGACTGCTAACTGAACCACCAACGTTTCACTCATAGCTCACCCACTGAGCTAAGGGAAGTGCCAATTCCACCGCCCACAAAGTGTCACTATCTTTCTCGTCATCCCTGACACAATTACGACCTTCGCTCTTTTCTGCACTGATGCTCAATATCTAGTCTCACAAAACGCCGATTCGCTATATCGTAGTAAATTACAGGAAGTTTACATGACTAGTTTCGGTCAGCTCAGTCACCATTAGCAAACGCAACAAGTTATTAATTATAAGAACCTGAAGTAACATCTAACCACGACACCTCTGACATAGTAAACTATACTCTGAATGTATCATGTTAAATTAAACCTCGTTATGCGTTAATGGCAAAGAAACAACATTACTGCAATTGATCGTTGTGAAGCCTTTGTCTATGCCGAACATTATTTTAATGTCGTATACGTCGCATTAGGTGCGGCACTGTCCCACAAGTAAAAATCTTGTCTTATTAATCTTAGCAATTCTGCTGTTATTCTGAAAAGTACATCGCCCAAGTATGAACTGCAACCGTTAACTGCAGTATCAGAACAGAGGTGAAGTTGAAGAAACAACAAAGTCCATGCATGAGTACAATATGTTATTATCTGTATATATTGTTCCAAACCAATTAGTCAACTCTTAGTCAAAAATCTCCGAATCTCAATGTCTTAAAGTTGAGAATACATAGATAGTAGTAATGAACACAGCACTCAATAGCACTGAGTACAAGAAACAGCTTTTAGTTTGGACGCCACATGTACAGCCGAGTTTAACATATAATTGACCAACATGATGGATACAGCACTCACAGCACTCAATAGCAGTGTCTCCGAGAAACAACTGTTTGTTACCGTATGACTCACATGCTACACTGTTGAAATTGTTGTTGGGCAATGAAATGCCATGTTTCTTTCTTGTGTGTAAATGATATCTAAATAATGCGTTCCTGAGGATTATTGTCAATAAATACACTGATCACCCAGAGGATTATGAACACCGATCTGGTGTCGATATAAACCCATCCAGGTGGTGGCAGTGTCACTTGAGTTGGAATGACTGTTAATCAAACATACTCACGTTGTGTGCAGTACCAGTGAGGATGCTGTCCATATGTAGTAGAATGGGGAACTGCACGCTCTACCTGAGTTTCACAGCGGACAGAATGTGATGACCCAACGATTCGACACGAGTGTTTCGTGAACTGCACGATTTGTAGGGTGTTCGAGGAGTGCCGTGGTGAATGTCTTCAATACATGGCCGAACCAAAGTGAAACCATGCCCAGACTTCATCGTGTTCATGCCACCACCAACAATTGCAATTGTCGGAGATTGTAGGCTGGGAACACTCGAAAAACAGGACAGGTGGCGAACTGTGACGGAACTAACAAGAGACTTTAATGCTTGGCACAGACCAAAGCTGTCTGAACTCACTGTAAAGGCACCACCGTTTAGGATAGGGAAAGTTAGTTTGGTTCAATATTCTGATGACAAGTTACAGCCAAGTGTAGGCCAGATTGCAGTGAGTTACACATACCAACTGATGTGAAGTAGACAGAGGCCACATGGTTGTCAAGCTGCTGAAATAGAATACGTAGTGTGTTTTGCATGGCGATAATCGTAGGCAGAGGGGGCCCACTGGCCAACCTAGCGTGTTATGAGTACGTGACATGAAGCGGCGCGTATGGCAAAACAGAGGTGCACAGCCGCATAATAAAGAGGTGCGATTTCTAACAAGATTGATTCGAATGTGGCAGCTCTCCTGGACAGCGGGTCATGTCACACCACCAGCTACATGCATCGACAGATGGGGCCCCAGCATCCAGTCCAGGGCGGGTTGCTGGTTTGACCCTCTGAGGCCGATGAGTGATTCGTAGCCAGGCACTAGCGGGCCACTCCATGGCTCGCTACTGCAGGCAGTCGCCCTTGCTTCCAGCACTGCCGGCCGACTCACAGCAGTGCGTGCACGGAGTCACTGAGGCACCCATTCCTCGCCAAGCCGTTTCGCAGACAGCGAAGTGTTGTCCTCAGCGTTGTCGGACCCAGTGACGTAGATTGAGAGGAAAGGGGCACTGTAGTTAATAGGTCAGCATGAAAGCTCGGATGAGTCTTAATATGGTGCTTTCTACCTCTTTCTGCTACATTTGGTGTTGGTGTAACATTTGGTTGCAGTAGTTCCCACTTCATTAGGTGTGAGAATAGTGGACGTCGTCCGTCGTGTACGATTTTTGAGCTCACCGCCTGCAATACTTTCACCAGCTGTGGTGAGTTATGACCACTTTTGTTTTTAATATTGGACGTTTTCTTGCCTTTTTGTGTTTTTGAGTATTGCTCATGGCAGGCCATTTTAGATGTTTTGCGTACGCATATTTTTTTTGGTTTGAATAAGTGTTTGTGAGCTTGGGGAAGTAAGATTTATTATGTTCTTTCCTTTCATTTTGTTACTTTTGTATTGGTTTGAGTATGCCGTCACTAAGTGCGATGATAGTGAGGTGGGAGTTGGGTTATTCTTGTACTTAAAAGTGTTGTTTCGGGTATAACTGGGAATGAAAGCAACACAATGGCAGACTCAGTGACGCAAGGTGTGTCGGAACCAGAAGCATTGCGGATTTTGATGGATAAGGTAGCACAATTGATAGCGGACAATACACAGTTGAAGACTGAATTAACATCTTGAAGTCAGTGGGAAACTGCATCTGATCAGTCGTTGTTGCCTAGGATGCTGCAGAAGGGGACAGATCCAGTTGCCGTAAGTTTGACTATTCTGTTTTCCGGCAAGGCATCTGAGGATGTGCGTTAATTTGTGGAGGACTTGGAAACTTCAGCGGTGATGAATGGTTGGTCTGATGAGCAGTTGTTACATATAGCCAAGATTAGATTAACGGGCAAAGTGAAAACATATGTAAGGTGTTTTGAGGCCTTAAGGAAGCCAGGACAGTTTAAGCAGTTAAAGGAAGAGCTTTTACAAAGGTACAAAAAAGAAAGAATAGCGCTCGTTACTTAAGAGAGAGATTAAGTACAATGTCAAAGAGACAGGGGGAGACGATGGAGAAATTTGCGGACAGGATAAGGGACGTTAATGAGTATACTTATGAGTTGGGTCAGAGCGATGAAGCGAATAGTGTTCTGTTGCAGGAGGCTGAGCAAAGGGCACTTGATGTATTTTTGAGATGGTTACCGGCGCATATGTCATGGAAAAAGCGTGAAGGGTCTCTGAAAAATTTGTATTCGGCCATTCAGCTGGCAAATCAATGTGAGAAAATAGAGCTTACAACAGGAGTAGACGAGAGGCCAACAGTGTTTTCAGTGGTTGTGAAATGTTTTAAGTGTCGTCGAACAGGACATGCGCAGGGGCAATGTAAGCAGACACCAAGGAGTAAAGGAATGGGTGGAAATCAGTAGCGTGGAGGATGGAGAAGTAGAGATAGGAATGGTGGAGCATCGTCAAACGCTGGATGGGCCCAAGACCCTCCCAAGGGAGCTCCCGTTTATTTTCAGTGCCACGAATATATACACAGAGGTAGAATGTTCAGTGGTAGGATCGATAGGAACTAAAAGGTTTAAGATTTTGTTGGACACAGGGGCGCAAGTGTCAGTGTCTACTAGGAATATAATCGAACGAAGGAAACTAGACCCACCACGTTACAGGTTGCGTAGAGTGAGGGATATGTAGGTCACACCATTGTGGTCAGTGACAGTTGACTTTCGAATAGACAAAGTCGTATTTAATGCAAGCATGGAGGTAGTACCATGGGTAAGCGAGGGCTATTCATGATTTGAGGAGTAGATTTCTTGCATCAACATCATGCCAAAATTGACCTTGGACAACGAACCGTGGAACTTGGTGGAAAGTTATTTCAGTTAGGGGAAACTGTTGTCAATGCAGAGCTGTCACGAGGGGCATTCAACGTAATGAAAAAACAAAGTGAACCGCGTACATTAGGATTAAAGCTTAATTCACATGACTGTGTGTCTCGTGGCACCGGGAAGTCGCTTTCGGTATGTGTGGAGTCGAATCTACCTGTGGGTATGGTATGTGTTATTGAACCATTGGAAAATAATGAAGTTTTGGGTTCACTAGGTTGTTTCGTGAAACGTAGTGTTGTACGAGTACAGGAGGGGAACGACGAGCGAGTAGTTCCTGTGAACGTGGATAATTTTGTCGCTGTAGACGCGAATGGGAGGAACGGAGTTTTAGTAGGAAATTTGGATGTGCCAGATGACGAAGACTGGTGTTCGGGAGGTAGACGAAGCGATGAACCATTAAGCATTTGAAAGAAGGAGAAAGAGAGCGTATGGAAGAATTATTGTGCTAATTTAAGGATTTGTTTTTTTCCACGAGGGCCGTTACCAGCAACTCCATTAATTCAACACAGGATACCAACAGGGAATGAAGCACCTGTTTACCGTAAACCATACAGAATACCGAGGTATTTGCAGTCGCTTGTGGAGGATTTCATTGATCAGCAGCTTGCGGATGGTATTATTGAGCTTATTAATAGTTGCTGGGGAGCGGGCATTGTCATTGTGCCTAAAAACTCTGTGGATGGATCTAAGAAATACAGGTTCTGTTGTGACTACCGATACCTCAATAATAAGACAGTAACGGAAGCATACCCCATTCCAAACATATCGGACACTTTGGATCATTCAGGACAGTGCCAGTACTTTTCTACGATGGATTTGACAAGTGCTTATCATCAGTGAGAGGTGGCTCCAGAGGATCGTCCAAAAACTGCTTTCTCTACACCTGGAGACCATTACGAGTACATTAGAATGCCATTCGGTTTGAAAAACGCTCCAGCAACGTCTCAGAGGTTGATAAACAGTGTCTTGAGGGTTTTGAAACCACGGCAGTGTCTGGTCTATTTGGATGACATTATAGTGTTTTCACGTAGTGTAGAGTAACATAGACAGCGGTTAAGGGAAGTCTTTATGAGGTTAAGAGGAGCCCGTTTGACGTTGAGCCTGGAGAAGTGTCATTTTACATTAGAAAAAGTAAAATATTTCAATCATATTATCAGTAAGGACTGAGTGTGAGCAGATCCGAGGTTGGTACAGGTAGTAGGGGATTTTCGGGGACTGAAAGAAAGTAAGGAATTGCAGTCATTCATCGGAATTTATAATTTCTATCAAAATTTCGTGAAAGATTTTACAGATTTAGCACAGCCGTTGACGCGATTGTTACAGAAGGGTGTGAAATTTGAGTGGACAAAATGGTTCAAATGGCTCTGAGCTCTATGCGGCTTAACTTCTGAGGTCATCAGTCACGTAGAACTTAGAACTAATTAAACCTAACTAACCTAAGGACATCACACACATCCATGCCCGAGGCAGGATTCGAACCTGCGACCGTAGCAGTCACGCGGTTCCAGACTGCAGCGCCTTTAACCGCACGGCCACATCGGCCGGCTTGAGAGGACACAAGAGTGTCAGAAAGCGATTGAGAGACTGAAAGATGTGTTAACATTAAGTCCGGTTGTTGTGTTTCCAGATTTTGAAAAGGAGTTTATACTAGCATGGGATGCATCGAATCAAGCATTTGGGTGTGTTCTCAGCCAGGAATTTGATGTGAAAGAACACCCTGTAGCCAATGCATCTACGCAGTTGAACGCAGGAGAGAGGAATTACTCAACAACATGGAGGGAGATGCTTAGCGTAATCTATCGAATCACATATTTTAAATGTTATTTATATGGGAGAAGATTTAGGGTAGTGACAGATCATGCTGCATTGAAGTGGTTGTTGGGGTTGAAGGCTCCGTCCACTAGACTCGCTAAATCGGCTATGGGCTTAGTGAACTCGACTACGAGGTGGTGCACAAGCCTGGGAAGAAGCACGGTAATGCGGATGCACTAAGTAGGAAGTTGGGAGAAGTAGATGTCATAGGTTATGACCTAGCAGCATGGCAAAAGTTACAGGACGTGGACAACGATTGTAAACTGTATCGGACACAGCCACAGTTTAATGTCTACAACGGTCTTCTCTGCAGGGAGACGAAGTTAGGACCAAGGGTAACAGAGGCAGGAAAGTTGAGGGATCAGGTTTTAAAGGAAGCACATGATCACGTGTTACCTGGTCATGGAGGGTGTAGAGAGACGAATAGGAGAGAGGCGGAAAAGTATTGGTGCTGAGGTAAGAAAGCAGACGTGGATCAGTATGTCAAGAATTGTATACCATGTCCGCAGATAGCAGATTTGAGCCAGTTACAGATACAGCTATAACGATTGCCAGAAGCGACATGTCCATTCTCTATGCTGAGGATCGGTGTCTTAGAACCTTTCAGACGAACACCATTGGGGAACAGATTCGTTTTGACAATAATAGACCATATTTCGAGGTATGTGGAGATGGTGGCTATGCCAAATCAAAAGGCCGCAATGGTCGCACAAGTGTTAGTAAACAACAGGTTTTTGAAGTTTGGTGCCCTCGGGACACTGGAAAGGGAAGTGTAGCATCTGACGAATGTGGAGTATTGTTGGAGAAATAAATGCGTCGGAGTACATTTTGCGGCAAAGCCATTATAGCAGGCCGATGTGGCCGAGCGGTTCTAGGTGCTTCAGTCTGGAACCACGCGACCACTACGGTCGCAGGTTCGAATCCTGCCATTATAAACAGGTGTTGAACGATGTCACAGTCGTACGGCTCGTTGTTTAAATTTTTAGTTACCGACAGTGCTGGGTCAGGGCAGTCGTGTTTATTCTGTGAAGCTACAAATATGATACACATGCATGGTGCACGGGAAAAGAAATAGTCTGTCCAAGGGACATCGTGGAACCAAAATTGAGCTTGCAACGGCTCGAGATGCATTGGATCCTCTCCACCTACGAGAATTTGGTAGTAGTAGCAAGTTGTTTTGACAGGAACTATTTTCAGTAGCGGAACGTATAGAACTCGTGTGGATCGGAATTTTAATCAATGGAACTAAGTGTAACATAACAGAACCAACCTTATACCCGCCAGCGTCAATTTAAGGAGCCGTGCAATTGAATGTTACACAGCCACAGCTGTACTGGCCAGAAGCCTCCCTAGAGTGTTTGCCACAGGTGATTCTGACCTTGTTAAATCAAACTCTGGAGCCAGGTCTGTTGAGATCCGTTCACCAGCTCATTTTAGAGCAAGATGGGTGCATATCATCCAAACAGTTTGTGCAACATGTCGCTCAGTACAGGGAAAAGCAACGACAAATAACGATCATTTTGAGCCCCTCGGTGCCAGGTGTCATCGTAGCCTTAACTTTGTTATGTGTAGTTTTCTTTCTGATCAGACGGAGAGCTAATTCCAGGAGGGAACCAAGGGAATGGACAGCGGTGGCATGAGATGTGTAGGTAATGGGTTGATCGAGCAGTGCTCATCCATTAAGAAATTTTTACGTTTTGTTTCATGTCATGGCTTTAAGGGGCACTAGACCACATTTAAGTTTGCTAGTAAGGAAATATGCCATACGTGCCGACCCAAACAAGTTAAGAACTTGTTAAGGGTCGACCTGGGGACTGGGTTTTCCTGAAGAGGGGAAAAATGCAGGGGCACCACTGTTTAAGATGGGGAAAGTTAGTTTTGTGCAATATTCTGAGCACAAGTTACAGCTAGTTGCGGGCCAGATTGCAATGAGTTACACATACCAACATTTCCACTTACTGTGGCGTGAGGTAAAAGACGGTGCAGTAAATTCAGAGGTGTTTCTATTAGTAGATTCTGCATCTCAATTAGTCGTATCTGAAGAATCGCTTGAAAACTGTTACAGTCTTTAAAAGTGTTTCTAAGACCTATGGCAGCCCCACTTCAAGGGCTGAGAAATCGAATTGTTAAATCTGTCGGTTCAGTAAATTGGGACATGTTGATTCGTGTTTGGATCGAAATGGTCTACCCTTACGCTGCTTCTCAAGCAACACACTCCGCTCAATGTCAGTATATGGTAAAGGATCTGTGCGGACACAAGACTTTCACTTTGTTTGATCCAGCTTGTCTCTAATAGTTTGTCTCTAATGAGCAGCTGATATTTGTTCTTCCTTTTTGAATCACCTTGTTGTTACGCGGCGACATGTGATGTTTGTTGATTAAAAGAGCTGTGGAAAAAATTTGCCGCTGTATTACTGCAAAATATAAGGGGCACTCAAATGAAAACGAGACGAATGGAAAAAAATAAGTAAACTGTTGATTATTTCTACAGTTATCGCAATAACTGTTTGTGCATTCATCCCGCGGTGCGACGAGGCGGTAAATGCCTCCATGAAAAAATCATTGCGGTTGTCTACGAAACCATAATTGTACCCTGGCATGCAGCTCTCCGTCCGAGGCAAATCGACGCCCACAAAAGTCTTTTCTGACGACTGCGTTGCACAGAAATCGCATGGTAAGAGAAAACGGCTGTAAGGAAGATGAGTAAATGCTTCCCAGGGAAATCTCTGCGGAGTAATCGAAACAACCTTGGCAGCATGTGAGCCCAGTAATAGATACATAGAGCAAATCCGAACTCTGTCAACAAAATTTAAGGGGTTATGCATGGACGACGGGTCCTCTGTACTTCAATGCGGTTTACTACCCCAGTGTTGCAAAAGTTGATTCGACTATTCGAGGCACGTTTCGCTGGGACGCATTTACATAAATTCCATACCGGCCCGTTCTCTCCCCATGCGATTACGACATTTTTAGAACACTGAAGCAAGACTTGTGGCCGTCGATTCGCTTCGGACGAGGAACTACATTCCTGGGTACAATTATGGTTTCGTAGGCCATCAAAACGTCTTTCCATGAAGACATAGACTTTGTAGTCTCCCAGTACTATAAATGTATTAACGGGTATGGCGATTACTTTCGAAATAATAAACAAGTTACTTACTTGTTTTCCATTTGTCTCGTTTACATTTCATTGCCACTTAAAGTTGAAGATTCGGGTCCGGCTAACTACCAACTCACAGAAAGCCGTTCAGTGGAAACGCCATTCATTTTCCACCTGTGGCCCGTACTAGTACAGCTATCAATAGGAATATTAAACACATAACATATGCACTTATTAGCTGCCAATTTAAGGTTTTCACCTATACCTGATGAAAATACGCACATATTTTAATGATCGACTAAACACCAACCATCGACGCGCTGCCAAACGGTATCAAGAAGCCGCTAACACGCGGGCCAACGGAATGTGCTGGCAGCGCCACACCTCGTCTAAGACAGGGTTCAGCGCACCCTGGCAACGCTGCCTTAATCAGGCGCCCATCTCTGGTTGGCGCCAGTTCGATCTCAGACTTCGAGAGCATCATTACTGAGTAATAGGAAGACGATGCTTAGACTGCATTCGACGAGTAGTAACAGCGTGTTAAGTGATTGCATGTAGGAAGCACAGAATGCACTTCAAACCACATCTTTTCTTTTTACAAGTAAAGTGTGTTATTAATTTGAAAGTGTTATGTACAGATCAATTTGGAATCGTGCCACCGGCCGTCGCACTTCTCTTCTTCCTTGTTTGTGTCGGTGCTGACTCCCACAGTAGCTGACACAAAATCTGGCGACGACGATTCCGGAACCGACGCTGCCTTTGCTCTTCGCTGCTCTGTCACAGCAAGTCACTAACATTTCTCCCTTTTCTTTCAGAGGAGAATTGTTATTACGAGTAACTGTGTCCTTTCTTGTAGACTAGCCACAACGCTTTCACTACTTATGTATTTGTCTTGATAGTAATTATTTTGTTGCGACTCACCTTGCGGCGGCGCGCTTACGTTCGTACATTACCTGCACCTACCTGTGAACCCGTGGCAGCAGTTCGCCGGTAGGAATGAGGAGCAGGAACCTACCGCACTGCATACAACGTAACGATTCTAAGAATCAGGAATACGTCTTAATTTAGAATGATATGTGGAAATGTACCCGTGGTGTAGGGATAGCGTCTTTGGTTCATAATCAAAACGTCTTCAGTGCCGGGTTCGATCCCCGCCACTGCCTTAATTTTGATAAATAATCAGCATTGGCGGCCGAAGACTTCCGGCATAAGAAGTCACCCTCATTCTGCCAACGGCCTTCTCAAAGAGGGCGGAGGAGCGGATAGAGGTTCAGGGCACTCTCTTGTCCTAGGGATGGGAAGTTGCCCCTAAAGGTGGAAGAATCAGCAATGATCATAGACATGACGATGCAGAAGGCAATGGAAACCACTGCATTAAAGACACTTAACGTGTATCCACAGGACATGTGGCCTGTAATTGAAGAAGTGTCACGATGATCTCCCCATTGGCAAAAGATTCCGGAATAGTCCCCCATTCGGATCTCCGGGAGGGGACTGCCAAAAGGGAGGTTACCATGAGAAAAAGATTGAATAATCAACGAAAGGATAACGTACTACGAGTCGGGGCGTGGAATGTCAGAAGCTTGAACGTGGTAAGGAAACTAGAAAATATGAAAAGGGAAATGCAAAGGCTCAATCTAGATATAGTAGGGGTCAGTGAAGTGAAGTGGAAGGAAGACACGGATTTCTTGTCAGATGAGTATTGGGTAATATCAACAGCAGCAGAAAATGGTATAACAGGTGTAGGATTCGTTATGAATAGGAAGGTAGGGCAGAGGGTGTGTTACTCTGAACAGCTCAGTGACCGGGTTGTTCTAATCAGAATCGACAGCAGACCAACACCGACAACGATAGTTCAGGTATACATGCCGACGTCGCAAGCTCAAGATGAACAGATAGAGAAAGTGTATGAGGATATTGAAAGGGTAATGCAGTATGTAAAGGGGGACGAAAATCGAATAGTCATGGGCGACTGGAATGCAGTTGTAGGGGAAGTAGTAGAAGAAAAGGTTACAGGAGAATATGGGCTTGGGACAAGGAATGAAAGAGGAGAAAGACTAATTGAGTTCTGTAACAAGTTCCAGCTAGTAATAGCGAATACCCTGTTCAAGAATCAAAACAGGAGGAGGTATACTTGGAAAAGGCTGGCAGGTACGGGAAGATTTCAATTAGATTACATCATGGTCAGACTGAGATTCCGAAATCAGATACTGGACTGTAAGGCGTACCCAGGAGCAGATATAGACTCAGATCACAATGTAGTAGTGATGAAGAGTAGGCTGAAATTCAAGACATTAGTCAGGAAGAATCAATACGCAAAGAAGTGGGATACGGAAGTACTAAGGAATAACGAGATACGTTTGAAGTTCTCTAAGGCTGTAGATACAGCATAAGGAATAGCGCAGTAGGCAGTACAGTTGAAGAGGAATGGACATCTCTAAAAAGGGCCATCACAGAAGTTGGGAAGGAAAACATAGGTACAACGAAGGTAGCTGCGAAGAAACCATGGGTAACAGAAGAAATACTTCAGTTGGTTAATGAAAGGAGGAAGTACAAACATGTTCCGGGAAAATCAGGAATACAGAAATACAAGTCGCTGAGGAATGAAATAAATAGGAAGTGCAGGGAAGCTAAGACGAAATGGCTGCAGGAAAAATGTGAAGACATCGAAAAAGATATGATTGTCGGAAGGACAGACTCAGCATACAGGAAAGTCAAAACAACCTTTGGTGAAATTAAAAGCAACGGTGGTAACATTAAGAGTGCCACGGGAATTCCATTGCTAAATGCAGAGGAGAGAGCAGATAGGTGGAAAGAATACATTGAAAGCCTCTATCAGGATGAATATTTGTCTGATGTGATAGAAGAAGAAACAGGAGTCGATTTAGAAGACATAGGGGATCCAGTATTAGAATCGGAATTTAAAAGAGCTTTGGAGGACTTACGGTCAAATAAGGCAGAAGGGATAGATAACATTCCATCAGAATTTCTAAAATCATTGGGGGAAGTGGCAACAAAACGACTATTCACGTTGGTGTGTAGAATATATGAGTCTGGCGACATACCATCTGACTTTCGGAAAAGCATCATCCACACAATTCTTAAGACGGCAAGAGCTGACATGTGCGAGAATTATCTCACAATCAGCTTAACAGCTCATGCATCGAAGCTGCTTACAAGGATAATATTCAGAAGAATGGAAAAGAAAATTGAGAATGCGCTAGGTGACGATCAGTTTGGCGTTAGGAAAAGTAAAGGGACGAGAGAGGCCATTCTGACCTTAGGGCTAATAATGGAAGCAAGGCTAAAGAAAAATCAAGACACTTTCATAGCATTTGTCGACCTAGAAAAAGCGTTCGACAATATAAAATGGTGCAAGCTGTTAGAGATTCTGAAAAAGTAGGGGTAACCTATAGCGAGAGACGGGGCATAATACAATATGTACAACACCCAAGAGGGAATAATGAGAGTGGACGATCAAGAACCAAGTGCTCGTATTAAGAAGGGTTTAAGACAAGGCTGTAGCCTTTCGCCCCTACTCTTCAATCTGTACATCGAGGAAGCAATGATGGAAATAAAAGAAAGGTTCAGGAGTGGAATTAAAATACAAGGTGAAAAGATGTCAGTGATACGATTCGCTGATGACATTGCTATCCTGAGTGAAAGTGAAGAAGAATTAAATGATCTGCTGAACGGAATGAACAGTCCAATGAGTACACAGTATGGTTTGAGAGTAAATCGGAGAAAGACGAAGGTAATGAGAAGCAGTAGAAATGAGAACAACGAGAAACTTAACGTCAGGATTGATGGTCACGAAGTCAATGAAGTTAAAGAATTCACATTGTCTTAAAACTTTCTCACACTAGTTCGTGCAGTGTTCACCAGTAAAACAGTGATCTACAAGTTTACTTTCGACCGTATTCAAACATCTTCACACTACTAAAAGCATATACAGATTTCTATAAACAGAAACAAAAAAAGGCTTCAAGAAATAAACAGAACAATTCACAAAAACATTCTCATGACCTGTTTCTGGAATGTCTCTGTGCACCACTGGACTCTGGTGCTCAAAATTCTTAATTACATCATAGTTCTTTCTGTTTAGTCCCGTCAGCTACTGTCCTCTAGCAGATGAAAATTAGAACTACGTACTCGAATGAACTCGCTTCAGGCCATCTGTAGCCGTGCACACATGAGTTATTCTCCAGAAACAAAGTCTCTAGACAGGAGCGATACAAGGCGCCACGGCTCAACCTCTCACTAAAATGCATTCTTATCCGGCTCTTACACCACATCTACATCTACATCGATATTCCGCAAGCCACCTGACGGTGTGTGGCTGAGGGTACCTTGAGTACCTCTATCGGTTCTCTCTTCTATTCCAGTCTCGTATTGTTCAGGGAAAGAAGGATTGTCGGTATGCTACTGTGTGGGCTCTAATCTCTCTGATTTTATCCTCATGGTCTCTTCGCGAGATATACGTAGGAGGGAACAATATACTGCTTGACTCTTCGGTGAAGGTATGTTCTCGAAACTTTAACAAAAGCCTGTACCTAGCTACTAAGCGTCTTCCACCGGAGTTTATCTATCATCTCCGTAACGCTTTCGCGATTACTAAATGATCCAGTAACGAAGCGCGCTGCTCTCCGTTGGATCTTCTCTATCTCTTCTATCAACCCTATCTGGTACGGATCCCAAACTGTTGAGCAGTATTCAAGCAGTGGGCGAACAAGCGTACTGTAACCTACTTCCTTTGTTTTCGGATTGCATTTCCTTAGGATTCTTCCAATTAATCTCAGTCTGGCATCTGCTTTCCAGACGATCAACTTTATATGGTCATTCCATTTTAAATCACTCCTAATGCGTACTCCCAGATAATTTATGGAATTAACTGCTTCCAGTTGCTGACCTGCTATTTTGTAGCTAAATGATCAGGGATCTATCTTTCTATGTATTCGCAGCACATTAAACTTGTCTACATTGAGATTCAACTGCCATTCCCTGCTCCATGCGTCAATTCCCTGCAGATCCTCCTGCATTTCAGTACAATTTCCCATTGTTAAAACCTCTCGATACACCACAGCATCATCTGCAAAAAGCCTCAGTGAACTTCCGATGTCATCCATAAGGTCATTTATGTATACTGTGAATAGCGACGGTCCTACGACACTCCCCTGCGGCACACCTGAAATCCCTTTTACTTCGGAAGACGTCTCTCCATTGAGAATGGCATGCTGCGTTCTGTTATCTAGGAACGCTTCAATCCAATCACACAATTGGTCTGATAGTCCATATGCTCTTACTTTGTTCATTAAAGGATTGTTGGGAACTGTATCGATCGCCTTGCGGAAGTCAAGAAACACGGCATCTACCTGTGAACCCGTGTCTATGGCCCTCTGAGTCTCGTGGACGAATAGCGCGTGCTGGGTTTCACACAACCGTCTTTTTAGAAAGAGATTTCTAGTCTCCAGAAAAGTCACTATACTCGAACATAATACGTGTTCCAAAATTCTACAACTGATCGACGTTAGAGATATATGTCTATAGTTCTGAACATCTGTTCGACGTCCCTTCTTGAAAACGGGGATGACCTGTGCCCTTTTCCAATTCTTTGGAACCTTACGCTCATCTACAAAACTACGGTACATTGCTGCAAGAAGGGGGGCAAGTTCCTTCGCGGACTCTATGTGAAATCGAACTGGTATCCCATCAGGTCCAGCGACGTTTCCTCGTTTGATCGATTTTAATTGTTTCTCTATCCCTCTGACGTCTATTTCGATATATAGCATTTTTCCATCTGTGCGACAATCAAGAGAAGGAACTAAAGTGCAGTCTTCGTCTGCGAATACGTCTCCGGTTGCTGCTGGCTTTGATATAATGCAGTTTATTCAGTTTCTGAACCACCATATGTCGCAGTTGATGACGGCAGTCCATCGGCTCCTTAATGCACAAGACGGTGCTGCATAAAGTCCGTCTCAACAGCCAGATACATCAACGCCACCGCCTCCGTGCATTCGTCCGTTCCGAGCTTTCAATGAACAACTAGCGGTATGGAAAGAACATCTTTATCCTACTTTATGAATGGGTTATAAAGTTATTGAGCATCACGACTCGTGTGATAGTGCCGTGTAAAACTTAGAGGTAGCTCCCATTTGCAGTGTAACACAAACAGGTACGGCCTTGCGACCGACCACTGTGCGCAAAGGCCGGCTCACCATGAACAGAGTAAAGAAGTGTCAGCACGTATGTCTGCTGTGAAATTATGTCCCAGTTGCTTCCCACGCATAAAAGGCTAAATTGCCCATCGTTGAACGCGACTTCCTTTGCTTCTACAAAAGCCGGGTCATGTACAGTGTGTGTGCTTGCAACAGAAAAAGAACTCTACCCACATTCGCTGTCGGGGCACCTACTCACTCAGTGAATGTAACTTTTTCTAAGCTGGCTACTGGTACGAGTGTTGACCAAATTCGGCATGTGTCCTAACCCACTAAAGTGATATGCAACATCAGCCAAATAACTGATTGTGTACTTAGTCATTGGTGGATGCGTAAACTCAGATAGACACTGGCACCTCCGTCACATTGCTTGATTTTGCAACTGATGAAGAGTTGTGCTCACCACAAAATCTTACTGCGTAGAACAGTCAGGGCATTCCAGTGCTTGGTACATGCAGTTTTTCTGTCACATTCCAGTCTCAGACCACGACAATGAAATTTACAATTTTACGTTCGCGAGTTTCTGAAAATGTTTTTAGGTTAGTTTCACTTCAGATGTTTGATTTTGTATTCAAAACGATGTGCTTTCTGTTTTTGCTTTTAACCAAAAAGACAGTGTTACTCATTTAATTGAGTTCTCTGAGCTACTTTCTGAAGGACTTGGCCGAGCAAATAATTTTGTCACGACACAGTGAAGGACAATGCGTAACCTAAGTGTCTTCGAGAGCGTCCCAGGCCCCATACGCTTAGAGGCAAGCCTGCGAAAGAATTTAAAGAATGACAAGAAAATGGTGTTATTACTCCAAACCTGGCCTATGAGGTGGAGGTTATATGGGATCACCTGACAGAAAAAAAACCTAGAAACACTAGGAAAGGTAAAATCAACTTCTCTGCTAAGAGCACTAGGTCTCTCAAAGACAACAAGATCTAGATTACTGTATGTGCCAGCGAGAGAGACATTGTTAAATGAAAACATCAAACTTCGATATCTGGCGCCACACACCAGGGCTTCCAGAAATCAACTGAAGATCATGGAGGACAAACGAAAAAATATGACCTGAGAGCTATGGCCCCGAAGCAATGACGAACCGCTCATGGACAGCACCAAACTTCGAACTGGGTCATGTCCTAACTAGATTTTCTATTCACAACTTTCATCATTGAATTTGCAAAAGCAAAACTTAACACGGCACAACCACAACATGTGAATGTGAACTGTCTAACGAAGCCTGTGAACGATATGACACAGAACTGTGCAGTAAAAGAGTGAAATCGATAAATGAATATGCAAAGATGTTAAATGTAAATGTAAATGTAAAATGTTAAGCAAAGTAACTGCATATAGCTATCTGGCTGCAATTTTATGAAATAATATTACTCCTATCCACGCTAGTCATTGGACTTCTCACCATAGCCTTCTGGAAAACTTCGTCTTTTGTTGACTTTAAGCCCGCTGTGAATCCACAAACAATAATTGATACTTATTCGTGGCGTCGCCTGGAGGAATTAATGAACAGGCTTGGTTCTGGCTCTGTTTTTCAAAAACTGACTCGAATGGTTCAGGGTCTGAGCACTATGGGACTTAAGATCTGAGGTCACCAATCTCCGAGAACTTATAACTACTTAAACCTAACTAACCTAAAGACATTACACACATCCACACCCGAGGCAGGATTCGAACCTGCGACCGTAGCGGTCGCGCGTTTCCAGACTAAACCGCCTAGAACCGCTCGGCCACAACGGCCAGGCCCAAAAACTTACTTATGCGAATCGTATTTTCAAATTCGGCTAGGGGGAACCCTCAGAAAGTGTTCGTGGTTAACAAATATGTAGGGTTGTTAAAATTTTTGCGCTTACCCTTTGGCAGCGCTTCTGCGCCTGCCACATTCCAACGCTACTTAGAACAGCTTACTGCAAAAGTCCCATTGTGTTTAACTTAATTGGACCATATTGTAGTGACAGGACGTACACCGTAGGAACATTTCGATAATTTTTTTACGCTTTTTCAAGTACTTTCAGCTGCAGGTATGAAATGTCGCCTGCACAGATGTGCCTTTTCTCAGACTGAAATTCAATACTTAGGTCATACCATCCAATCAGCTTTGCCGGCCATCCGGATCTCCATGCCACGTCGGAACGTAACGGAATTGCGGTCAGTTCTCGGGAAGAAGACATATTATATAAGATTTATGCCGAACATAGCCCAGATCGCGGCTCCATTGCATTATTTGCGCCTGCAGAGCGTGCCATTTGTTTGACCAAAGAGTGTCAGGATTCATATCAGGCACTTAAGAATGCCTTCTTAAGCGACAGACGCCTTGTTTATTTCGATGCCGCTAAGCCTGAGCTTTTAGCAACCGGACGCTTCTTCGAACGGAAAGGAGCTGTGCTCTCTCACAGAGTTGGTTCGCTGGACAGGCCTGTCGCTTCCCTGTTGTTGACCAAGACTAAAGCTAACTATTCCCAAATCGAGAAGGATTCACTCGCTATTATCTATCGCTTGCCAATGTTTCACGATATCCCTTTGGGGAAGTTCATCTAGTGACGGACCATAAGCCCCAACAGTTCTTTGTCTCATCCGTCTAAACCTGTTCCGCCTTGCACGGCTCAGAAGCTGCTACGGTGGGCTTTGTTATTGTCACAGTGCCAGTGCGAAATATTGTATCGGCCCACGTCGAAGCAAGGAAATGCTACCACCCTTTCTCTCCTTCCTCATGGTCCTGTTTCGATGTTACTGATACATCTTGTTGCCGGATCGATGCGCAAGACACCGAACTTATACAGACTTTTCCACCACACTACAGAAAAATTGTACAGGCAACAGAATCAGACTCTGATTTCAATTGTTATTGCTCTGCATCTTTATTGCTTGGCCTTGTTCGCTGAAAAACTTTTAGATTTCTTTTGTACGCCGAAATTTTACTCGTCGACGTAGTCTCTCTGTCCAGCATGGTGTGATTTTACACCAAAATGAATCTTGACATTCACGTGTGTTTATTCTGTAACAGATGCAAAAAGATGTGTTGCGATTGCTCCACCAAGGACATTGGGAAATTGTACGTACAAAACAGTTGGCGCGGCGTCACTTGTACTTGGCCGCGCATGGACGTCCACATTGAACAGTGTCACACTTGTGCTGAAACTATATAGGCCCCCCATAGACGTTTTCAGATTGGCTAAAGTCTCAGTCGCCGTGACAACGAGTCCATATTGACTTTGCTGGTCCATTTTGGAACACTCGTTGGTTTATTGTTGTAGGCTCTTTTAGAAAATACAGTTTGCAGTGTCCATGAACTCAACTGCATCGCGCAGTACCATTTAGACTTTCTCATCTATTTTTTGCTTGGAAGGTTGGAATGAAGCGTTGCTTATGGACAACGTACAACAGTTTACAGCTCAGGACTTTGAACAGTTTTGTACAGCCTGATAACCACTTCCAAATGAATGGAAGGATAAGGAAGAGTGAGGGGCAAAATCAGAGTAGTGATGTCATTTTTCATTTGATAACGTTTATTCAAATAATATCAAACGCAGTAATGATCAGACTCCCTCTTAACAAATAAAAACCATAGAACAAAAATGTCAAGATTTATAACAAAGACGTACACACGGTAAAGAACAGTAGCATTTCAAATAAAGAAGATGGTAAAAATGACGTCTCGGGGCCTATTCCCACATTTCCGTCTGCACTATACCACGCTGTGTTGCTAATCGAAGACACTGCTAAAATTTTTAGTAGTGTCAGTAATTTCATAAAAGGCAAAAATTTATTTCATAGTAACATTAACAATTCCATACATCAAGAAAAGAAGCGAATATACTGTTAAAGCAGGATTTCCCTCCCGCCCCCTTTCCCACCCATTTTTCATAAAAAAATTTGTAAGTAACTTACACTAAAATGCCCATACAAGATACAACGTGAAAGCAGTACTTTGGTTGCTCAGCCCAAAGCCAGTAAAAATAAACTATGAATTCCTAATGGTTTAGAAGAAGATGATATAGTTTCTTAAATCCATAATTATAATAAGCAAGATATTGTGAGGGAAAGGGCATAATTTTGAATAAGAATACAGGGTGCAAATTACACAAGAAAACTTTGATTGATCGTTCCAACAGACGGCCTGAATTATAATGTTTAGGCCGATCCCCCGCGTCGTTAGGGAATTTAACAAAGATCAAAGTGGCGCGTGACATCAACAGGAACCAGCGCATGTCAGGTGTAGAGAATTCGACGGCAAGCTGAGTAAGACAGTGCTGTCGGCAAGAGACACTAAATAAGTGAGCACCAAAGAAGTGGTTTAACAGTTATAAATGAAGCCCTTACAAGAAAATATCGAAGAGTTGCAACTTATCTTGAACTCTCGTAACAAAGATCTCTGTTTATGGAAAGAGAAAATGAAAATTAAACGCAGGCTCAAGTCTCAATCAGCTGCCTAGTCACAAGTATAATCAGACGCTCAGCGACAAATACAGCCGATAACTGTCAGGCCACCAAGCCGTTTGTTGGAGTATATTCCAATAAGGTAAGAAGTAGTGAGCCTACAGAACCGGAATTAAACAGATCCTCACGCACATTACCTGCTTACGCAACACTTTAAACAATGAAATCCATAACACAGTTTACTTATGTATTGGACATAGAGGGTTTAAATCCACTCGCCCGCAAAATGAGCAAGTGCTAAAGTAACAAGCAGCAGAAAATACAACTAGTAAATGTAACTGAACTCAGGTGTTCATACGGCTAATTAAACATTTCTGTTCAATCAGAATTTCACATACTCATCCATAAGAAAACTCTGACCTACTTATACCTCAAAATAAGTTAAATAATACTGAAGGATGGAACCTCCATTAAATATACTCTTCTTAAAAATAGGGAGTGGCCACCAACATTTATATGCAACAGGGCACCTTCTAAGTAATCACGAATACAATAAAATAATAAATAGCATCAGTTAAATAACTGCCTTCTGCCACTGTAACTGGACTTAAGCGACTACATTACATATGAAGTAAATAACACACAAAATTACCCTTAGAGAAGCACTGAAAGGCACAAATACACATTTCGTAAAAAAAAATACCAATAAATGAAAAAGGAGTGTAGTCAGTAATGTTCGTATACCGTATTATTATTAGTGTTCAGCTTGACACAGTCAAGATATTTGAATACCTGCCCATAACGTTCCAAGGATATATGAGGTGAAACGAAGACGTCGCAGAAATTCAGAGATGGGCTACTAGATTTGTTACCGATAAACTGTAAATGTTACGGAGATGCTCCAGGAACTTAAATGGATATCCCTGGAGGGAAAACGACGTTCTTTTCGTGAAACACTGTTGAGAAAATTTAGAGAACCGTCATTTAAAGCTGGCTGCTGAACAATTCTACTGCCACAAGCATACATTGCGTGTATGCTCCACGAAGATAAGTTAAGAGAAATTAGGACTCATGCGGAGGCATACAGACAATCGTTTCTCCCTCGCTCTATTTGCGAGTGGAACCGCAGAAATTGCGGAGTATCTATATAGATGTAAATGTAGATCACATTAAATTCAGCCCTTCAGGAAGCCACCAGGGCCAGGCAAAGCCAGAAGATTTCGTAGTACGACAACTGTGGAAGAAGCCAAGTTGAATATTGTCAAGGCAGCATTAAATATCCAGTTGCACACGGCATTAACTCGCTTGAATCACAAACCAACAAACGTCAAGACGAATGAATTTCGTACAACAGGACGCCGTCTCCCCAAAACTGCAGCAGGCAAGAAACGCTAAGGCCGTGACCAAAGCAAACATCCAAGAAATATATCTGCGGCTGGGAGTCCGTGCCGCTGTTCGTCCTGGTCCGCCGTACCCACGCGTTCGCTTGCCCCCATCACAGGCTCCCACTGCGTTCTGCCGCCTCCTCGATGCACCGCCAGAGAAATACCTTCACAGGGACAATCGATACACAGAGGGATATGTGGCGCTATAGACGCATGCGGCTACGGAAGGTAAGGAAGAATTAATGAGAAGCTTCACTTTTGTTTTCCATTCTTCTTTATATTAATCTTGTCAGCGGCTTGGATGCATGAGCTGTTAAGCTATAATTCTATCACATGTCAGATCTTGCAATCTTCGGAATTGTGTGGATGATATTTTTCAATAAGTCAGATGGTAGTTGCCAGACTCACACAATCTACACACCAACATAAATAGTCGTTTGGTTGCCACTTCCCCCAATGATTTTAGAACCACTTATGGAATGTTATCTATGGCCTTCTGCCTTACATGATCTTAAGCCCTAGAAACCTCATTCAAATTCTGATTCTAATACTAGATCTCATATTGACTAATGTTTCTTTTTCTATCACATGAGTTAAATCTTCCCTTTCATAGACGCCTTCAATGTACTGTTTCATCCATCTTCTCTCTCCTCTGTGTTTAACGGTGAAATTCCCGTTGCAGTCTTAACGTTACCGCTCTAGCTTTTAATTTCACTGAAGGTTGTTTTGAGTTTCCTATATGCTGAATCAGTCCTCCTGTCAATCATTTCTCTTTCGATTTCTTCACAGTTTTCATGAGCCATTTTGCCTTAACTTCCATGCACTTCCTATTTACTTATTCCCCCGTGACTTGTATCTCTGTATTCCCATACTGAACATTTTTGTACTTCCTTCTTTCATCGATCGACTGAAGCGTTTCTTCTGTTACCCATGGTTTCTTAACAGTTACCTTCATTGTACCTACGTTTTTCTTTCGAGCTACTGTGATTACCCTTTTTATAGATTTACATTCTTCTTCAACTGAACTGCCTGTTGAGCTATTCCTTCGTTCTGTGTCTGTAGTCTTAGAGAACTTCAAGTGTATCTCGTCATTCTGAAGTACTTCGGTGTCCCACATTTTTGCATATTGATTCTTCCCGACTGATCTCTTAAACTTCACCCTACTCTTCGTCACTACAACATTGTGTAACGGCACCACCGTTTAGGGTAGGGAAAGTTATTTTTGTGCAATATTCCCAGAGCACAAGTTACAGCCAGGAGTGGACCGATTGACAATAAGTTACGCTGTCCAGTGGTTGCGAAATAGAATGCAGGCCACAGGGCTGTCGAACCACTGAGAAGAGTAAATGGAGCAGTTTGCATGGCGCAAGCTACAGGCAAAAGGGGCCCACTGGCGCAACCTAGATGTCGTAAGTACGTGACTCAGAGCGGCGCGTTAGCAAAACAGGGGCGCACAGCCGAGTATAAATAGGTGCCATTTTATAACGAGAGTCATTCAAGTGTGGCTGCTCTCCTCTTTCCGCTACATTGGTCATCCTGATGTATTCGGTGGCAGTAATCACCACTAGAGTTGTGATCTCAGTCAATATCTGCCCCTGGTGGCCCCTTACAATCGTGTATCTGATTTCGGAATCTCTACCTGACTATGATGTAATGTAACACAAATATTACTGTGTCGCCTGGCCTTTTCATAGTATACCTTTTCCCCTCGTGAGTCTTGAACAGAGTATTCGCTATTACTAGCTGAAATTTATAACATAACTCAATTAGTCTCTTATTCCTTGTCCCAAGCCCATACTCTCCCGTTACTATCTCTTTTACTCCTTCCCCTACAGTTGCGTTCCAGTCTCCCATGACTAATAGATTTCCATATCCCTTTATGTACCGTATTACCCTTTCAATACCCTCGTGTACTTTCTCTATCTCTTCATCTTCAGCTTGAAACGTCAGCATGTGTACCTGGTGTTGGTTTGCTGTCGATTCTGATAAGAACAACCCTGCTACTGAACTGTACACAGTAACACACTATCTACCCTATCTTACTAGTCATAACGAATCCTACTCCCGTTAAACCATTTTCTGCTGCTGTTGATATGACCAGAAACTCATGTCTTCTTTCCATTTCACATCACCGACCGCTCCTATATCTTGATCAAGCCTTTGCATTTGCCCTTGCAGATTTTCTAGCTTCCCTGACACGTTCAAGCTTTTGACAATCCACGCTCCAGCTCGTAGAACGTTATCCTTTAGTTGGTCATTCAGTCTTTCTCTCATGGTCACTTTCTATTTCGCAGTCCCCTCCCGGAGACCCGAATGGAGAACCATCCCCAAATCCTTTGCTAATGTGGAGATCATCACGATATTTTTTTCAATCATGTGGCACATGTCCTATGGATACACGTTATGTGTCTTGAATGCAGTGGATTCCACCGCTTACTGCATCCTAGTACGTTGATGACTGCTGATTCTGCCGCTACCCCCCATCCCTCCCCTCCCAAGGACACGAGAATCCGCTGAACCTTTGAACCTTTTTCCGCTCCTCCGCTCACTTTGACAAGTCCGTTGACATAATGAGTGTGACTTCTTATGCCGGAAGTCTTCCACCGGCAATGCTGGTTATTAACCAAGATTCACACCATGGCGAGTTTTAGACCCAGGACCGAGGTCGTCTTGATTACTAATCACAAACGCTACACCTAGGCCACCGGTGCTGCCTAAAGAGTGCTGATAACAGTTTCAGTGGAGCGGTCACAATGTGTTTAACCACGTTACTGAAATAAAAGCACTTAAACTCACTAGAGACAAAGGCGGGAGCGTTATCGCTCACAAGAATTTGAGGCAGACCGAGCCAAGAAAACATGACAGTAAGATGACGAACAGTAACAGAAGCAGTAACCCGTCTTCTGGGAAGTAGCCAGACAAATCTAGAAAAAGGCATCGATTACTGCTGATATATAACGATTCCTCACTTTCATGCAAGGAAGGGGATCCACATAATCAATAAATAGTTTACCCATTGGGCTCTGTTCTGGCTCAGATTGTAAGAACCTCTTTCGCGAGTTGGTTTCTGGGTTTCCCTGTCTTGCACAACTCTGACTCGCCCAATAAACGACGAAAATCCCTACATAACGAGAGCGCGGTAAAATGACAACGAAGTATAACCAAAGTTTTATGAAGGCCCAGATGACCTCCCACCAATGAGAAATGGAAGTACCGAAAGGTAGGAGACACCAACTCGCTAGGAAAGCCAATCCTTGGCTGAGCTAATTTAGGCAGTTATCGTCACAAAATGCCTTTTCTCAAAAGGTAACCAGGAACAAGCTCGCCTGCTAACAGACGCTTCTTAATGCGTCCCAAATAAGGATTTTGTTCTTGTTGACACTTAATATCCCAAAGAATTGCTATATCTGTGTCAGAACATATGAAAGTGGGGTACAGGTCACGTCACAGCCTCTGTCCTCATTGTCGTCTTCATGAAATATTCGTCTTAGCTCAGCGGCAATCTGTTTATCGAAACCTCTGATACGGCGAACTCTGAAACGGAAGGCAGATATGCGAACGGCCCACCTTGCAAACCTGTCAGTCTTCAAAGGACGCGCCAAGACCCAACTCAAGGCTTCGATATCAGTTTTTAAATCTAATTGACTATGCTCAGGTTAAAACTTAAATACTTCCAGACGCAAACAAGACAGCCAACGCCTCACACTCCTAAATAGAATATCTAAGCTCAGGACCCACTAACCTCCTAGAGGCAAAAGCTAAAGGACGTATTTCCCCTAAGTCTTCGTACAACAAAACGGCCACAACTCTGGCGTTAGAAGCATCAGTTTGTACAATAAACCACTTCCCGAAATCCGGAACAGTCAGTACTAGGGGGTTCAAAATGGTTCTGAGCACTATGGGACTTAAGATCTGTGGTCTTCAGTCCCCTAGAACTTAGAACTACTTAAACCTAACTAACCTAAGGACATCACACACATCCATGCCCGAGGCAGGATTAGAACCTGCGACCGTAGCAGTCGCGCGGTTCCGGACTGAGCGCCTAGAACCGCTAGACCACCGCGGCCGGCTACTAGGGGGTTGCTAAGGGTGTTATTAATAATTTCAGTAGGTGATTGCTGGCTTTCTCCCCTAACAGATCTCTCTCTCTCTTTCTAAGTAGGTCGTTAAAGGGGCGGCAACCTGAGCAAAATTTTATTGGGGACAAACTGGGGAAAATAACTGGCTATTCTTATGTATCTGGCGACGCCCTTTGTGTTCAAGCAGAAGTTCGCTCTGTCAGCTCTAATACCGTCCTTAGAAACCAGGTGTCCAAAATAGTGTTGCCTAGCAAAGATTAATATTAGATGGTTTGACCGTTAATCTGCCAGATCGGATCCTTAGCAATACCTGTTCCACATGGGTAAGATATTCATCAAAGGAGCTACTACGGACCACCACATCATCAAGATCATTGTATACACAACCAAACTTAACGTCGCGTAAAACGTGATCGAAATCAGAGTCAGAACCACTGCCTCAGTAGCCAAACCTAAGGTTTCTCGATTAAATTCATGCAGATTCCTGTCTGTACAAAATGCGGTAGCTGTCTTAGACTCCTCACTTAAAGGAATTTGATAGTAAGCCTGATTTAGAGCAAGAACATTGAAACACCAAGCACCAGCATACCATGTGAAACCAGAAAAATGGGCAAGGCTGACGGAGAAGTAGATCGTATAGCATTTTCTTTTAAGTATCATAGTCTTGGTGGGTGAGAGATGATACGGTGAACGGCGTCGGTTAGCCGAATCTTGTACTCGGTGAGATTGATGACCCCCAACTTATTGGTCACAACGTAAGGAAACTCCTCAAGGAGTACGGTTAACTGCCTAGCTTGATACTGCCCCTGATACTAACCCCAAATTCAGAGTATTCAGCTTTGAAACAAATGATATTAGTAATGGGACAACAAGAACATTAAGCTATTTTATCGAATGGCCAAATCTTGAAAAAAAAAATGCTTTACTAGCAACATCAAGAACCAAACCTGTTCGCTGAATGGACTCACTCCCAAGCAACAAGGTGACAGACAAGTTTTTAACAACATTGAATATGACAGATAAACCACAAATGGATGAACTCCCCTGCACCTCACCCGCCGGAGGAAACTCTTGCCCATTAGCCACACGACATCCCTGGTAAGATGGACTTATAATATACATCTTACACAAAAAAGCAAGCTCGAGATACCAACTACAGTTCATTAAGGCAACAGAACTTCCCGAAGCCGAAAGTGCACCAACTGGTTCCCAGTTACGTTCCCAATATTAAAGAGTAGGCTTATTAACCGCACAGATACGCCTACAATGAGCGTGGGATGTACTAGAAAAACTGTATTCTCCTCCCTTCCCGTTTCGGTGTTAGCTGTTAGACCTAGGACCACGACTAATCTGACATTTACGCACGTGGTGACTGTGCGCACCACATCGGAAACTAAGCTTATTGGCCACTGGGCAAGAAGGCAACTGCCATTGAGTATCAGCTTGGGCCGGAGATTCGAGTTGAAAATCCCTACCGCGAACCCGCTGGTCATCAGTAAATCTAAGTGCCAAGTAAACGCTGACAGATCTCCGGGTCTCATACATTCTAAAATATTATAAATACTGCCTTCCTCAGTAATCCTCATGTTCAAAGCCAAGACTGCGACACGAAAACTTTCAGTACATTGACCCAACTTTTCTGTAGCAGCTTGTACCCGCCATTAATGTCTCCGTTCAAGCTCATTACGCATACGCTGTTACATACTTTTCTCTTTAATTCGCGTCCTAAGCACACTCAGGATACTTTGATCTTTAAGTACTTGAGATATCAAACCGCTCAATAACCCCGTTAATAAAGGGTAAAGAAATGCGGAACGCGCAATGTGTCAGCATTGGATTCAAATCGAACAAGTAACCTTAATGCCTGTTGAACTTGATTCACTTGGCAATAGATAACTCGGAAATACCTTGAAATAGATACATTACTGGGTTCGGTAACTTAGGAAAGGTGTCAGCAACACCACAGCCAAAATTTCCATCACCGGCCTGATTTAGAATTGGCAGCTGTCTCTGGATCACACTACTTTGCTCTAGATTAGACACATCTCTTTCCAAACTTAACGAGCCAGCCTTAATCTGTAAGTCTCTGACTTGATCGACCTACTGCTTGTTAATATTCCTCTGCCGATCACTAAGCTTAAGGCAACTTATTTCATTGAGGCGATTACTGCAGAGAGACAGATGGGCTTGGACCCTACACAACTGCCAAGACGTGGATTGCCTTCCAAAAACTGCAGGTAAAGAAACACCTCTTCCGAAGCTACCAAAGCAGCAGGAACAACGTCACCTCACCAACCGTGTCATTAAAACTATGAAGAGGCACTACCAGTGTCTTGTGCAGCAGGGCCGTCAATTCCGGAACACTACCTTCTACGGGAGTGCCCCGCACCAGCAAATCGTAATTGAGGCGCTGCCTCTTCAGGTATGACATACACAAACAGCCGCTGGCCGCCATGATGATATATAGCTTTGGCTCTTATGTGATCTGAAGTCTTTGAAAGCCCTTTTAAATTCTGACTTTGGAACCTCGGAGTCTTCCATATTAACTCCTGTTTCTCATTCTGTCGAGTCATCAGGCAAGTCGTCCCATTCACAGAGGCCTTCAGAGTACTGTTTCCAATTATCCGCTCTCTCCTCTGCATTGAACAGCGGAATTCCCATCGCACCCTTATTGTCACCTCTGCTGTTAATTTCACAGAAGGTTGTTGTGAATATTGTTCATGCCGACTCAGTCCTTCCGACAATTGTATCTGTATCGAATCCTGCACATTTTTCACTTAGCACATTCGCCTTAGCTCTCCTTCCTCTCTCATTCCTACCACCAAGCCCATATTCTCCCGTAACTCTTTATTTTATTCTTCCCCATAGAACTGCGTTCCAGTCCCCCATGATTATTAGATGTCCATATCCCTTTATGTACTGAATTACTCATTAAATATCCTCATATACTTTTTCATCTCGTTTTCTGCTAGCGACATCGCATGTATACCTGAACTGTTGTTGCCGCTGTTTGCTATAGATCCTTATGAGAACAACACTACCACTGAACTGTTCACAGTAATTCACTCTCTGCCCTACCTTCCCGCGAACAACGAATCCGACTTCCGTTACACAATTTTCTGCAGCTGTTGATATGACCCTATACTCATCCTTGTCTTCTTTCCATTTCACTTCGCTGACCACCACTACATCTAGACTAAGCTTTAGCGTTTGCCTATTCAGATATTCTAGTTCTTCTACCAAATTCAGACTACTGACATTCCACGCCCCAACTCGTAGAATGTTGTGCTTTCATTGGTTATTCAATCTTTTTCTTATGGACACTTCCCCCTTGGCAGACACCAGCCGGAGATCTGAATGGGGTACTAGTGCGAAATCTTTTGCGAATGGAGAGTTCATAATGACAATTGTTTCATTTACAGATGTCATGTCATGTGGATACGCATTATGTGTCTTTAATTCAGTAGTTGCCACTGCCTTCTGCATCCTCATACAGTTGATCACTGTCGATACTTCCACCTTTTAACGGCAGTTTCCCACGCAAAGATCACCAGTGTACCCTGAGCCTCTGTCCACTCCTCCGCCCATTTTCACCAGGCCGTTGATAGAATTTGGGTGACTTCTTATTATCGAAGTCTGCTGCCATAGTTGCTGATAATTTTCACTCAAGGCTTAAACAGTGGTAGGTTTCCAACCTGGGATGAGGGAAGTTTGATTATTAGTCAGAGACGTTGTATTAACTCAGTTGTTACAGCTCTGGAGCGTTGTAGATTTCTTTGTATGCTGCCTCTGATTTGATTTCGAATTGAGCAAATCCTTTGGCCTATATTAGCGATAACAAATCTTCTGATTACGTTATGTGCTGATTATTTGAGACGTATCGACGCTACAGAATTGTCGCTGTCGTAACAAGGAGGTGACGACCACGTATTTCTGTTACCACTTAATATTCGCTGTATATGATGACATTCGTGATCACTTTCATTTTGTGAGTTCCTTGTCAATTAATTGTTGCAGAACTATAAAATTCGTAGTACACTCTTTAATAACCGCAAGTGTTATTTTCTAGATTTATGTGGCTTTCAAAGAAGCCTTAAATTTCTTTGAAGACATGATGTTAACTTCAAAGGCGTCTTCGGCCAGTAGCGGGCCGCTTATTGAAGAATCTGGCTCTGACGATCCACTTTCGGATACCCTACCTGTCATTTCGTCTTCCTGTTGTGTAGCAATAGGGGCAAACTGTGTATCAGTAGCAGCTGCAGAGCTTGACGCTATTTGAGCTCCAGTATTAGTTGCAGATATCTCGGGTGATGTATCGCTAAATTCATTTAAGTCGTTAATCTCCAGTGGCAGGTTTGTGGCAGTTTCATTTGTCAAATTTTTAATCTCAGGTCCAGTTGAAGAACTATTATAATTAGAGATGACTGAGCATCTGACAATATCTTTATTAAAATCGTTATGAAATTAACGTCTTCTAGTATGTTTAGTTGATAACTCTAGTACCGCTGCAGAAGAGTCAGATGAATGTTGCCCTTTTCCATACACTGTAGTAGGTGTACAAATTTCAGGAGCTATGTCTTGTATCGAAGGTGTAGACTTTTGAGTAGCAGCGTTTCTTACGAGGTCACAAAACTATTTTCTGCCGTTCGGAATAGTCAATAATTAATAGCAGGTTTTCCTGATTTAACCATTACCTTTGCGATGAAGACATACTGCGTCATCTATGGTAATACGGACTCTGGAATAAATTCCTTCATAGTAAAGCTGAATCGTGGATGGTAGTTTGCTCACATCGTCGAATATATATTGACTGCTGCGTCGAAATGATTTTATTTCAGAAAATCTCTGAACTTTGCAGCCGGTTGGAATAACTCTAACATGTGCTAGTATTCGTCCCCAATTATAAATTATGTTAACTATTACAGTAATACCAATAAATGAAAATATATTAGAAAAAACTGCCATTTTAAAATGCTTTACTGGCCTCATTATCTGTCTAACGCTGAAACAAAAAGTCATTGCACTTATCGATCTAAAAATTGATATATTTCCCCTACAAAAAGCGTAGGAAATGCATCATACTGATACCAGAAATTACGCCACTTATCCATTTACCCATTTTACGTACACATGTATTACGGTATTGGGGACATTGTCGACGATGACCGGCTTTTCTGTTGAAATTGCACTTTCAGAAGAAACAGAAGGTTTCAGATTTAGTGTAACGACCGCTGTTGGTTGAGACGATTCAGTCATGGAGGTTTCAAAAGCGCGTCCATGTCCGTGCGCGATCGTACCTTCCGTGTTGCCAATTGCCCCCGACTGCAGCCCCGCGCAATAACCGTTTGAGAAACTCTCCATGACGACATAGCTACCTTAATTATCTTAACTAGCTTGCCTAGTTTGAGGGAGGGGACCAAACAGCGAGGTCATCGGTCCTATCGGTTTAGAGGAGGATGGGGAAGGAAGTTAGCAGTGCCCTTTCAAAGGATCCCGAAATCTGCCTGAAGCGATTTACGGAAATCACGGAAAACCTAATTCAGGGTGGCCGGATGCAGGTTTGAACCGGCGTCCTCTCGAATAGGGTCCCGCATCTCGTGGTCGTGCGGTAGCGTTCTCGCTTCCCACGTCCGGGTTCCCGGGTTCGATTCCCGGCGGGGTCAGGGATTTTCTCTGCCTCGTGGTGGCTGGGTGTTGTGTGCTGTCCTTAGGTTAGTTCGGTTTAAGTAGTTCTAAGTTCTAGGGGACTGATGACCATAGATGTTAAGTCCCATAGTGCTCAGAGCCATTTGAACCATTTTACACGGGGACCCCACTGTCTCCGTTTGAACCAATTGTACCACTGATTGTCGTGGAATGTACCAGAACACAGCTGAGTTCCAGAAACCTAAACTGCTGTTGATAGTCAGCAAGAAATGACACGTATTTACTTAACTGTAAGTGAAAGATTATCTCTCTGGATTCTTAAACTGTGGTGTAAATGAATGTTGACGACTGACAAGCTATTGGAAAGTATTCTTCGAACGCGTGGTTGCATACTGAGCAAAACGGATTTTCCCTCAGCACAACGTTCTTTTTTTTTCCTGAATGCCTTTTAGGAAAAACAGTTACTAATTACAGATCGAACTCCCTCCGAAACTATTACTCGCTTCTTGTCGTTTCTAGTACAGGATTTAACTACGATATCTGCACGTCATCTAATGGCCAAAACTAGTGTTCTGAGACACAACAGATAAATGCGCTGATTGCGTGATTCCTACTTAAATGTGAAAGACGAAGAAACTGGGTTTTGGTCGACTTTCACATTATCCACATCTGATATGGAAATTTGTGGTAAGGTCTTATGGGACGAAACTGTTGAGGTCATCTGTCACTAATCTTACGCGCTACTTAATCTAACTTAAACTAACTTACGCTAAGGACGACACACACACCCATGCCCGAGGAAGGACTCGAACCTCTGACGGGGGAAGCCACGCGGACTGCGACAAGAGCCTCAAACCGCTCGGCATCTGATGTGCAAAATTAAACACCGACACATGTAAATCGCCACAATATTATTTACAAACAACATATTAGTATACTTTTATTAAATATCACCCACGTACTTCTTCCATTTAGTTGTCTTACCAACAGCGATTGCTTTTATACCACGTACCTGCAGCATTCCTCTTCTGTGAGAGTTGCGTTTTTCTGGATTCGCAATTTTGCAGACAGACAGGAGAGCGAAACGGATGGAAGGGCACCATTAACATAAATTGTAAAAAGTGTGGCTTGAGGTAGGACAGCGTTCACTGTTGTGTGCATTGAGGAGGGGAGGTGGACGCCTCTGGCGAGACAAGACAATACGCCACCGGCGACAACGCAGCTTCGCTCTGGTTGAGCGCTGCGCTCGGCACTCCCAGGCAGGAGTTCGCGAAATTCCAGGCGGCCGTAGCGTCGCACCCACGTCCTAAAACTTTTTGCTAAGGAAGAGTTACAGATCTCAGCTAGCGAGCAGCCACCGGTTTTGTGTAGAAACGTTGACGGAGTACGATGCCAGTCTGTCAATATGAAGTAGCTGCTGCTACTGTCGCCGGTTTGAATCCTGCCTCGGGCATGGATATGTGTGATGTCCTCAGGTTAGTTTGGTTTAAGTACCCAAATGACCATTAAAATTGCTTCACAAAGAAGAAATGCAGATGATAAACGCGTATTCATTGGACAGATATATTATACTAGAACTGACATGTGATGATATTTTCACGCAATTTCGGTGCATAGATCTTGAGAAATCAGTACCCAGAACAGCCACCTCTAACCGTATAACCGACCTTGATACGCCTGGGCATTGAGTCAAACAGAGCTTGGATGGCGTGTACAGGTACAGCTGCCCATGCAGCTTCAACACGATACTACAGTTCATCAAGAGTAGTGACTGGCGTATTGTGACGAGCCAGTTGCTCGGCCACCATTGACTAGACGTTTTAAGTTGGTAAGAGGTCTGGAGAATGTGCTGGCCAGGGCAGTAGTCAAACATTCTCTGTATCCAGAAAGGCCTGTATAGGATCTGCTGAAATGTAGGGTTTCGCAGGGATCGAATGAAGGGTAGAGCCACGGGTCGTAACACATCTGAAATGTAACGTCCACTGTTCAAAGTGCCGTCAATGCGAACAAGAGGTGACCGAGACGTGTAACCAGTGGCATCCCATATCATCACGTCGGGTGATACGCCAGTATGCTGATGACGAATACACGCTTCCAATGTGCGTTCACCAAACACGGATGCGACTATCATGATGCTGTAAAAGGAACCTGGATTCATGCTAAAAAAATGTCGTTTTGCCATTCGTGCACCCAGGTTGGTCTCCGAGTACGTCATGGCAGGCGCTCCTGTCTGTGATGCAGCGTCAAGGGTAACCCCAGCAATGGCCTCCGAGCTCATAGTCCATGCTGCTGCAAACGTCGTCGAACTGTTCGTGCAGATGGTTCTTGTCTTGCAAACTTCCCCATCTGTTGACGCAGGGATCGAGACGTGGCTGCACGATCCGTTACAGCCATGAGAATAAGATGCCTGTCATCTCGACTGCTAGTGATACGAGGCCGTTGGGATCCAGCACGGCGTTCCATATTACTCTCCTGAACTCACCTATTCCATATTCTGCTAACAGTCATTGGATCTCGAGCAACGCAAGCATCAGTGTCGCTATACGATAAACCGCAATCGCGATAGGCTACAATCCGACCTTTATCAAAGTCGGAAACGTGATGGTACGCATTTCTCCTCCTTATACTAGGTATCACAACAACGTTTCACCAGGCAACGCCGGTCAACTGCTGTTTGTGTATGAGAAATCGGTTGGAAACTTTCTTCATGTCAGCACGTTGTAGGTGTCGCCACCGGCGCCAACCTAGCGTGAATGCTCTGAAAAACTAATCATTTCCATATCACAGCATCATCTTCCTGTCGGTTAAATTTCGCGTCTGTAGCACGTTATTTTCGTGATGTAGCAATTTTAATGGCCAGTAGCGTAGTTTTAAGTCCAGGGGACTGATGACCTCAGATGTTAAGTCCCATAGTGCTTAGAGCCATTCGAAACATTTGAAGTCAATGCACTGCTGCATACTACCCCCTGTAAAGGCAACAGAGAGGGATGGGAGGGCACTTACGACGCTATGCTCTCGGCAGAATACGCCTTGAGAGGGGTGAGGGGTTCATAAAGTGCGACACCGCTGCTTTGGCGTCCAAAACACTTGCAGACGGGCCCTCGTGAAAAAGCAGATAGGAATCCTTGGAGATTGCGGGAAACATGCTGTTACGTTGAACAACGTGCTCCTTTGAGTCACCGACAGGACAGAGCCGAAACGGTTTCCTTTCTGTAACTGAATCACTCAGCCGACTGGGTGCGAAAATACGGGAATTGTATTGGACAGACTGCTCTAACGTGATACTATTTGGAAAATTATACAGAATGGGGGAAGCTCTCCAGCCAGATTCGCGGGCAGTTTTTATTTTTATTATGTGGGAGGACACGACCGCAAAATTGATCCTTTTTATTGGATAACTGCTTGTAAGATTTTTTATTTTTTAATTTTTTAATGGCTTGCCAGAAAGTGCTAATAATCGGCCTCTGCTTGCAGGAGAACACATTCGAGTTTTTCTCGCAGACTTCGGTTTCCGACTTCAAAGCGAATGGCCGTTATTTCCTTTTGCAGTTCCAACTGGAGCAACATGTAAGGTTTGAACTTCGTAGCTTTGTGGGTTTCACAGGCATCACGTTCGTCAGAGTCGCCGTCTGAAGCCAGTCTCCCATGATGCAGTGGCTGTTGGTATAAAAGAGCACCTAACGAGTCAACTGCAGTACTGTCAGTCAACACAACGACGCAGTTCAAAATGGCTAGATGTGCGACCGATTTGTGCAGGTTTAGGTAACGATGTGCTTAGTGCACATTAAATTTTTCCATGAGCTTGAGATATACACCCTTCTGCCGTGCTTAACGGTAGAAAAACAGATTTTTTACAGTCGCAATCGCCGGATCACGAAAATGAAATTTCCATGCAAAGAACTTAGTAACTTTATCTATGTGTTTTATATCTTGAATCTCTGTCAACAATAGTTCCTTGAATTGTTTCACGGAATTGTGAAAATGTTTGTCAATGAACAGGATTATTAGACACCATTATATCGTCATTCAGTGCTAACACTTAAAACTTTTATTTCAGGTTTCTGAATAAACAATAAAATTCATAGTACCTTTGACTTTCATTAGGCATCAAACGTAGCACCAAAATTAAATTATAGCGTCACTTTTCTGCCATTCTTTTGAAGTTTATATCACCTTACTTCAGCGTCAATTACATATCCTTATCTAACAACTAATAATTAACAGTCTTCATTGGGTATCTACATACAGCTACAGGTTACATGTATAAAGTTATAGGCGGTGGGATAGTTGAGCTGCACTATTCTAAATGAAATCAGATCTGAATGTAACTTAGGTGTTAGGTGATCCAACTATTTCAGTAGCCAAAATGTAAAACTCGTTTTCATACGTCATCTGGTTATCTATTTTACAAATTTATTTATTTATGTGATCTGACTACTCAATCTTCTTCCTTATAACCGTTTAGAACATGTTTTCTGACAGCTGCTCTCTCTTACTCACTTCTCAAAATTCCTCAAGAAAGCGCTGTGTTGTTTTTGCGTACCCTGTCCACTGTTTTCCAGTGCTTCGTTTAGTTTTCTCTCCGAGCGTGTGGTTTGCAGATTCCAAGGCTATACGTTATTTTATGGTACCTACAGTGGTATTCATATGTGGTAAGTCCAGCTAAACTTCCCCTAATCAAGTGATTTTTACCTTTGTTTGAATTTATTATATTATGTAACTCTTTTTTAATCCGTTACTTCCTAGAAACGTAGATTCTGAGGCATATTGTGCTTTAGATAACTGTCTAGGAACGTCAAAGTTTCGCTTTAACTGATATTAGTTTGAGGTAGTGATTCCATGTTATTCTCCATTGTTTCTGCTGTTAGATGGTTCTTTCTAAATTGGCTTTACTGTCGAGTCCAGATTGTACGATTTCTCCTAGGTGTCTGAAAGAAGTCACATTTGAAACTGTGCCATATTTAGTGTTTAGTGGGGATCATTTTATGTACAATTTACGATTAAATGAGCCTTCTCATATGTTATTCAGAAGTCTGTATTTGATGCTATCTCTTGTAACTTCTGTACGGAGTACTTGGTTTCTCTCCTAGTCTTAATGAAGGTAGTTGGTCCATCAGCAAAAGCTAAGCACTTCACTTTGATGCGCTGTCATGAGGTCCCAAAATTTATACCCCGATTTCGTTCCCTCATTCGCTGATTACATTGTCTAACATACTGCTAAGCTGAGGCAAGCATTGGCTGTGTCTTTGTCGACTGTCCGTAAGTACTTCTAAAGGATCAGATACCAAGTATCATTATTCGCATATTGTGTCTGTGAGACTCCACCAGTATTTCCGTCCACCTGAAGCTCTTCTAAACTGTCCAGATACGTTTATCTGTCAACTGACTAATGGACCTAAGTGTGAAAAGGAGGCCAGTCCTTTGGGCTCCTGTCTTTTACATAATCGATCACAATGATGTATTGTGTGCAGAGCAGGCCACTCGTGCGCATTGTGGAGGCACAGTGACCGTTCAATGAACATTTCAGTTATTAGGCACGATGTTGGGTGTAATGTAATTTTTCACGCAGTATTTTGAGATGAAGGAATTGTTCTAGTTGGAATCAGACCTTACTCATACACAACTAAGGCTACTGTTAGGCGTGGAAGTCACCACATACGTAGATAGCAGAACAGTAAATCTTCTACTGGCAGCTTAGAGAATGCAAAAGACTGATGTCAGTTACAGCGGGGAGGGGGGGGGGGGGGGGAGTAGGAGAGGAGTCATGGCTAAAAATGGTTCAAATGGCTCTGAGCACTATGGGACTCAACTGCTGAGGTCATTAGTCCCCTAGAACTTAGAACTAGTTAAACCTAACTAACCTAAGGACATCACAAACATCCATGCCCGAGGCAGGATTCGAACCTGCGACCGTAGCGGTCTTGCGGTTCCAGACTGCAGAAAAATGGTTCAAATGGCTCTGAGCACTATGGGACTTAACATCTGTGGTCATCAGTCCCCTAGAACTTAGAACTACTTAAACCTAACTAACCTAAGGACATCACACACATCCATGCCCAAGGCAGGATTCGAACCTGCGACCGTAGCGGTCACGCGGTTCCAGACTGAAGCGCCTAGAACAGCACGGCGACACCGGCCGGCTGGAGTCATGGCTACAACTTCCCTCTGCAGAGGTATGGTGGCGGACGGGCGGTAGCAGCAGGTGGTTTTACTGTGCCCTCCAGGCACATGCGTTTATCAGGACACGAGACATTTATATGCAAATGACTATGCTCGCTTGTTATGGCTCCTTCGCGTCATTACGTTGGCATGGGACGCTCATAATTGATCCTTCTACAGGAGAGAGGACGCCTCAGATTTGACATTTAGCTCTCACAGTGGTTTTAGCCGTGTGTCTTCCTGTGAATGACGTATAGGCTAATGGAAGAAAACATTTTGCTACGGTGGCCGTATCAGTCTGCGTGGCTTAATGGCAGCACACTGGCATTCTAAGAGCTGTTGCATTTTTTTCAGTTACATATGCCTCCCACGTCAGTGTTCCCTCTTGAAAGGCGAATCTATGTCGTGACTGCCGCGCAGACAGTCACGTCGAGGTGTGTATCAGCGAACGCGTGTTTTATGCTGCAGTAGAGAGAGAACTGGTAAAGACATAGCTTCCCGTCTGTTGAAGGTAGGCAGTACCCCGTTTAAGAAACACGCTGTTAGCGGATAAACACGGCACATTGTGCTTTTTCAAGTAGCTCCACGTGGAGAACCTGGATTAGGAGATTACTAACTGGAGGAGTAGACAACAGAGAATATCTGGAAGGTGGAGGTAGAGGACAGCCAGGATCAGCTTGTGGGAGTGAAACTGACTGTTGTGTAAGTGTCGTGTGGTAGACGGAAGGTGCCACCATCTATTTGATGTTACACGTAGGTGCTAAGGAACTCTGAACTAATTTTGGATTGTTGCCGCGAGCAAATCTGAGCTGATTTTCTGACTAAGAGCCTTGGGTCGCACGGTAAAGCAATTTTGTGTCAGGTTCGCAGCCGCAGTTCTGCATCCTATAAAGGGCAATGGTGGTTTTGGTACTTTGTAGAAGCCAGTATTGTGGTACACAATTAACCGCTTTGCCGATTCCCGACGGTACATGGTAAGCGTTACACAGCTCTGGCTTCATAGGAATACTGGGGGTGCTCACAAATTAAGCCGTTCGCCTCTTTAAACAGCAGCAGTCATTACCGTGTAATTTGCAGTTCACAATCTGTAAGTTCCGTGAATTATATTCAGTGTCATTCACATTCGATATGGGAATTACGGTAGGGATTCCACCCACTCCCATCTTTGTCAGCTGCTACAGGGTACTTTATTTATACCTTGAAATTAGAGTTACGCTATGGGATTAAAAGTAGCTGGACACCCTCGAAATCATACAGGTACTCCATATCAGCGACCTCAGGAGTTATTAGACTTTGAACGTGCTCAGGTGATTGGGTGTCACCTGCGTCATACGTCTGCACGAGAGATTTCCACGCTCCTAAACATCCTGTGGTCCACTGTTCCCGATGTGACAGTGAACTGGAATCCTGAAGGGACACGTACAGCACAAAAGCGTACAGACCGAATTCGTCTGTTGACTTACAGAGACCGCCGACAGTTGAAGAGGGTCGTAATGTGTAATAGACAGACATCTATCCAGACATTTCCATAGGAATTCAAAACTGCTGCAGGATCCATTGCAAGTACTGTGACAGTTAGATGGGAGGTGAGAAAACTTGTATTTCATGGTCGAGCGGCTGCTCATAAGCCACAGATCACGCAGATACGTGCCAAACGACGCCTCTTCTGGTGTAAGGAGCGTAAACATTGGACGATTGAACTCTGGAAAAAGTTGTGTGGAGTGACGAAACACGGTACACAATGTGGCGATCCGATGGCGGGCTGTGGGTATGGCGACTGCCCGGTGAACGTCATCTGTCTGTGTGTGTAGTGCCAACAGTAAATTTCGGATGCGTTGGTGATATGGTGTGGTCGTGTTTTTCATGGAGGGGCTTGCACCGCTTGTTGTTTTGCTTGGCACTGTCATAGTACAGGCCTACATTGATGTTTTAAGCACGTTATTGCTTCCCACAGTTGAAGAGCAATTCGGGGATGGCGACTTCAAGTTTCAACACAATCGAGCACCTGTTCACAATGCACGGCCTGTGGCCGAGTAGTTACACGACAATAACGTTCCTATAACTGACTGGCCTGCACAGAGTCCTGACCTGAATCCTGTAGAACATCTTCGGGATGTTTTGAAACGCCGAATTTGTGCCAGGCCTCACCGACAGCCATTGATACCCCTCCTCAGTACAGCACTCCGTGAAGAATCGGCTGCCATTCCCCAAGAAACCTTCCATCACCTGATTGACCGTATGCCTGCCAGAGTGACAGCTGTCATAAGGCTAGGGGTGGGCAAACACCATATTGAATTCCAGCTTTAACAATGGAGAGCGCCACCAACTTGTAAGTCATTTTCAGCCAGGTGTCCGGATACTTTTGGTCACATAATGTATTTGTGTTGCTCATCTAATTTCACCCTTGCTCTTTTCTGACAATAAGTCTGTGTAAACACACTTGACACCTTTCATTTGAGTGGAACGTTCTAAGAGTAGTTAAGAATGTATTACACTACATCCGCTTTACTGTCATCTTTGGAGCTAAAGTATTGACTAGACATAGTCAGATCTCCAGTGCGAATAGTTACATGGTAGTGTAGCTGATCTGTCACTTTGGGTATTACCTGACAAATGGAAGTCAAGGGTGTTATACCGCATTACCAAACCAAACGCACGCCATGGATGTCTTCTATACAAATGGCAACGCTGTGGCAGGATTTTGTTACATGGAGCTCTAACATTTTATTTAGAACTGGGTGAGGGAGTCAAATATCTGAATACTGTTCTTGGTACGTTGCATATTCAAGAATGGGCATTTTGTGTCAGAATTTGGTTTCCTGGAATACTGTGATCTTCACTCTGTACAGTCTGGATTTAGATCTTGGGGCCTGTATGGAATTGTTGTTACTTGTGCGTTTTTTTGTGCGGAGAGGACGAATTCATAGAGCTTATCACGTATAATATTTGTGAGTTACATAGTGGATCGTTTCAACTAATTGGAGGACCGTCTTTTTTTGTAGTTTTGTGTGATTAGAAGTTACTTACTGCCAATGTGGACTTGCTTCTTGACGAAAACTATCGTATACAGTTGCAAATTTTTTTTTCCGTTCTATGGTGGGCTTAAAAGAGCAAATTACTTTTGCTCAAATTGTGGTGTAACTTATCTGCCGTTTATACCAGTTAAGCTTGATAGCAGCGAATTTCACCATGAATATCCCCACCTACGAATACTCATAAATTACTTCACAGGATTGTGAGCAGTTACATCCACAGTATAGTAATATATGTGTTACTCTCCCTTTATTTCAGTATTGGCGGCCGGCCGAAGTGGCCCTGCTATTCTAGGCACTGCAGTCTGTAACCGCGAGACCGCTACGGTCGCAGGTTCGAATCCTGCCTCGGGCATGGATGTGTGTGATGTCCTTAGGTTAAACTAGTTCTAAGTTCTAGGGGACTAATGACCTTAGAAGTTGAGTCCCATAGTGCTCAGAGCCATTTGAACCATTTGTTTCAGTATTGGCTGTCTGTATTGTTCCCTGCTTTCTGCACCACTTGTGCTTAAGGCGGTGCCATAGGCATTGATGATTTTGGAATGGTTAATACTGAGTGTAACAATGATATACAGGGTGGTCCATTGATCGTGACCGGGCATAATATCCCACGAAATATGTGTCAAACGAAAAAACTACAGAGAACAAAACATGTCTAGCTTTAAGGGGGAAACCAGATGGCGCTATGGTTGGGCCACTAGATGGCGCTGCCTTAGGTCAAACGGATTTCAACTGCGTTTTTTTAAATAGGAACCCCCATTTTTATTACATATTCGTGTAGTACGTGAAGAAGCATGAATGTTTTAGTTGGACCACATTTTTCGCTTTGTGATAGATGGCGCTGTAATAGTCACAAACATATGGCTCACAATTTTAGCCGAACAACTGGTAATAGGTACGTTTTCTAAATTAAAATACATAACGTAGGTACGTTTGAACATTTAATTTCGGTTGTTCCAATGTGATTCATGTACCTTTGTGAACTTATCATTTCTGAGAACGCGTGCTGTTACAGCGTGACTACCTGTAAATACCACATCAATGCAATAAACGCTCAAAATGATGTCCGTCAACCTCAATGCATTTGGCAATACGAGTAATGACATTCCTCTCAACAGCGAGTAGTTCGCCTTCCGTAATGTTCGCACATGCAATGACAATGCGCTGACGCATGTTGTCAGGCGTTACCGGTGGATCACGACAGCAAATACCCTTCAACTTTCCCCACACAAAGAAATCCGGGGACGTCAGATCCGGTGAAAGTGCGGTCCACGGTATGATGCTTCGACGACCAATCCACCTGTCATGAAACATGCTATTCAATACCGCTTCATTTTATTGCCATCGATAAAATGGGGGCCAATTATCCTTCCTCCCATAATTCCGCACCATACATTAACAAGGTCGCTGATGTCCAGTAGAGCATATTATGCCGGTTTACGTTACCGCTGTTGGTGAATGAAGCTTCGTCGCAAAATAGAACGCGTGCAAAAAATCTGTTATCGTCCCGTAATTTCTCTTGTCCCCAGTGGCAGATCAGTACACGACGTTAAAAGTCGTCGCTACGCAATTCCTGGTGCATAGAAATATGGTACGGGTGCAATCGCTGTTGATGTAGCATTCTCAACACCGACGTTTTTAGATTCCCGATTCTCGCGCAATTTGTCTGCTAATGATTTGCGGATTAGCCACGAGAGCAGCTAGAACACCTACTTGGGCATCATCATTTGTTGCAGGTCGTTGTTGACGTTTCACACGTGGCTGAACACTTCATGTGTCCTAAAATAACGGTCCGTACACTTGGATGATGTCGTCCAGGATACGGACTAGCACACGCCCGTTGGGCATTTTGATCACAATAGCCATACATCAACACGATATCGACATTTCCGCAATTGTTAAACGGTCCATTTTAACACGGGTACTGTATCACGAAGCAAATACCGTCCGCATTGCGGAATGTTGCGTGATGCCACGTACTTATAAGTTTGCGGCTATTACAGCCACCGGTTGAACCGCCTGTCGCATGGAGGCGTCCGGACCTGCAACGACACACACATGTGTGCTACACAGGTATTTTGACTGTCGTATCAGAGAAGAAGGTAGTTCAGTAAGACGCTGTAGTAACTCGTCTTACGGAATCACATGCCACGCAAAGAAATACGAGTATCCGACAGACCAGGAAGGACAAATATAATTACTGACAGAGGATTCGACCATGTGCAAAATTTCCAAAATTAGAAAGAGATTAGGAATAGCTTGCATCAGAATGCTTTGATGGCTCAGTCTCATAATGTGACGCCCTCTTATTTGTCCTTAGGATAAAAATTAGATTTCTTCTGTTATAGAATGGAAGGACCACTTGCAGAAAGAATGACAGGAATAGTATCAACCTGCATTACGTACTACGAGTTTAAGAATGCTTTCCTTTTGCTGCTACTTTTCCTGAGACATGCCAGAAAGAAATAAACAAGATATCATGATGTTCAGAGACCTAGACTCGTCGCGATCAAAAGCCCAGAAAAGCTTTTTGATTCATTAGTAAAGAAGAACCAGTTTTTGTTTCCTCCGTGTAAGGCAAGAGAAATCATACGGCTCTGCTACACGAAACTACCCTTCAGCTATCTAAGAATGCTAGCTGGAAGGTGTAGAGACAACATATAACAACGTGCCTGAAAATCAGAGGAAGAATTATCGATATTTCAGAGTTCGCTCCTAACATTCAATGTATGGTGTAATCTTCCGGCTACCACATGACACTTACACGAAAGTCTGATTACTGAGTCCTTCAAATGAACAACAAAGTGTTATACTGCACCACATTTGACTGGAGATATATGCTAAAGACGCTCATAATAAACCTGTGCCAGACAGCTGAATGAGCTGAATAAATCTGTTCGTATACCGAATATTTAGATTAACTACAGCCGGCCGCGGTGGCCAAGCGGTTCTAGGCGCGCAGTCTGGAACCGCGCGACTGCTACGGTCGCAGGTTCGAATCCTGCCTCGGGCATGGATGTGTGTGATGTCCTTAGGTTAGTTAGGTTTAAGTAGTTCTAAGTTCTAGGGGACTGATGACCACAGTAGTTAAGTCCCATAGTGCTCAGAGCCATTTGAACCATTTTTGATTAACTACAATAATAAGAAAAGGAGAATGTTATTAAATAATATCTGCACCCCATTATGCGAGTTATAGCACAAAACATTCGACCGAAATTGAATATTGCGAGTCTAAGCCACATTATTACCATAGTGTAAACGGCATATCAGAACAGTGCTCATAATTTTTCGTGTGCAGGTCGGTCACTTACAGAGGTGAAAAGAAAAGGTAAATTACTGGGTAAACCTGTGGAGGTATAAGTCCAAGTCTGTCTCGAATTTCAGTTAGGCTCGAAACAAATTTCTTGATAGTGCCGACTTTCGCTACTGCTCACATACTGGGCAGGAATTTTCTCAACGAACATAAAACTTAATTGGACGTAGGGAGAAGAGGCGTCACACTACAGAAGGATATGCTCATTAAAATACGATTGGAGGAGCAGAACTGTCTAGCAATTTTTTGAAATGGGTATAAAAGCAGATATTTATATATGAAGTACGTAAATATTCACACTTATCAGTGTTTTAGTTGTTTTATCCTCTGCATAGAACAGTCTCCCCACAAACAAGTCACATGCTTTACAACTTTATGTTTTCAACGTGGTCGTGCCTGATCCACAAAGTGGAAGCTGCCCGGCAGTAGACTTCCTGTTTATCATTCTCATGTTTACAAAGTCAACAAAGGCGTGCCACAAACATAGTCGTATGCCATTATCCCTGAAGAAACTGGAAAATCACTGTTCCGTCATAATGGATTCGAGAAGCATGGCAATCAGCGGTAAGGGCAAGTTTGATTGTTCGTCGCAGATTCCCTGCTCGTCGCTATCCGCCCGCAGTATCCTTCGCTGTAGTACACCAGCTTCTGCGAAACTCGAGATCTCTTCGCCCTCGATACGACGAACGTGCGTCGCAGCATTAAGATATGAGGAGGAAACTCTACGCACAGTTATGTAACAAACTACCATAAGTACAAGATCCTCGGCATGTCAGGCGGAAACAACTCATATATATCTTCATCGCACACTGCGCGAAGAGTTACTGCATCTTTACGATCACCACAGCGTTCATCATCATTTCGAGGCGGATTACCCACGAAAAACTACATTCTGGACCTCCATCTTGGAACAGTGTGGAAGAAAATGCTGAGTACCTTCGGAAAGTGTTGGTGACATAAGAATCCACGCTCATTCACGGGAGAATGACATCCACATTCGTTATAGCTAGGCGTGCTGCACAGCCCGCTTTATCTCTCGTAATAACTCTTCCCGTTATCTCGGGGATAACAGACATTAACGGCTTCTTGTACTACGCATACTTGAAGGCACTAGCCAACCTAAGAACTTACGACTTGTCTACCAGTGACGTAAATACTGGTATTATGTTGTTCTGTACACCGACTGCAGCCAAGAAAAGAAATATTTGTGCTTACTACCTTTAGACTCTGTATATGTGAAGGACGGTCAAAATATGCCTGGAAAGCTTGTAGGGGTGTTGCGGGACAGACTGAGCTGAGATACAATTGTTCAGAAAACAATTGAATACTTCGCGCCGTTTTCGAATTAATTAGCAATAAATTTAGCTGATCAGGCTGTTGCACGCCTAATCCAAGGTCCGACGAGATACATTTAGGGTCAGCTGATCTTATTGCGTAGGTAACAGCACACGAGACATTCCTGGCTTTTGCTCGGGTTCGATCCAAAATACCGTCCCATATATCTAAAAGACCTGAGTCGAAACAAGGCCCCGGGAGTAGACAACATTCCATTAGAACTATTGACGGCCTTGGGAGAGCCAGTCATGACAAAACTCTACCATCTGGTGAGGAAGATGTATGAGACAGGCCAAATACCCTGACACTTCAATATGAATATAATAATTTCAATCCCAAGGAAAGCAGGTGTTGACAGTTGTGCAAGTTACCGATCTATCAGTTTAATAAGTCACAGCTGCAAAATACTAACGCCAATTCGTTACAGACGAATGGAAAAACTGGTAGAAATCGACCTCGGGGAAGATCAGTTTGGATTCCGTAGAAATGTTGGAACACGTGAGGCAATACTAACCTTACGCCTTATCTTAGAAGAAAGGTTAAGGAAATACAAACCTAAGTTTCTAGCATTTGTAGACTTAGAGAAAGCGTTTGACAATGTTGACTGGATTACTCTATTTCAAATTCTAAAGGTGGCAGGGGTAAAATACAGGGAGCGAAAGGCTATTTACAATTTGTACAGAAACCAGATGGCAGTTAAAAGAGTCGAGGGGCATGAAAGAGAAGCAGTGGTTGGGAAGGGAGTGAGACAGGGTTGTAGCCTCTCCCCGATATTATTCAATCTGTATATTGAACAAGCAGTAAAGGAAACGAAAGAAAAATTCGGAGTAGGTATTAAAATCCATGGAGAAGAAATAAAAACTTTGAGGTTCGCCGATTACATTGTAATTCGTCAGAGACAGCAAAGGACTTGGAAGAGCAGTTGAACGGAATGGACAGTGTCTTGAAAGGAGGATATGAGATGAACATCAACAAAAGCAAAACGAGGATCATGGAAGGTAGTCGAATGAAGTGGGGTGATGCTGAGGGAATTAGATTAGGAAATGAGACACTTAAAGTAGTAAAGGAGTTTGGGGAGCAAAATAACTGATGATGGTCGAAGTAGAGAGGGTATAAAATGTAGACTGGCAATGGCAAGGAAAGCGTTTCTGAAGAAGAGAAATTTGTTAACATCGAGTATAGATCTAAGTGTCAGGAAGACGTTTCTGAAAGTATTTCTATAAAGTGTAGCCATGTATGGAAGTGAAACATGGACAATAAATAGTCTGGACAAGAAGAGAATAGAAGCTTTCGAAATGTGGTGCTACAGAAGAATGCTGGAGATTAGGTGGGTAGATCACGTAACCAATGAGGAGGAATTGAATAGAAGAGGGGAGAAGAGGAGTTTGTGGCACAGCTTGACAAGAAGAAGGGACCGGTTGGTAGCGCATGTTTTGAGGCATCAAGTGATCACAAATTTAGCATTGGAGGGCAGCGTGGAGGGTAAAAACCGTAGAGGGAGAAATGGTTCAAATGGCTGTGAGCACTATGGGACTTAACATCTATGGTCATCAGTCCCCTAGAACTTAGAACTACTTAAACCTAACTAACCTAAGGACAGCACACAACACCCAGCCATTATGAGGCAGAGAAAATCTCTGACCCCGCCGGGAATCGAACCCGGGAACCCGGGCGTGGGAAGCGAGAACGCTACCGCACGACCACGAGATGCGGGCGTAGACCAAGAGATGAATACACTAAGCAGATTCAGAAGGATGTAGGTTACAGTAAGTACTGGGAGATGAAGAAGCTTTCACAGTATAGAGTAGCATGGAGAGCTGCATCAAACCAGTCTCAGAACTGAAGACCACAACAACAACATATCTGGTGGACCACATGAATTTGCGCGTGTGCATCCCCATTCTCTAATTTAAATACTAATTAACTCTTGAACTAAGTAATGTATAGAATTTTTGTCTTCTCAGCGCAACTGTTACGGCGTAAACTTGGCCCCAGCACGCCAATCAGGAACGACGAAGAAGAAGGTGTTTGGTTTGTGGGGAGCGCAAATGTGAAGTTACCTGGGCCGTACAATTTCCCAACCTTGCCCAGTCTGCGCCCGATCGGTGACGGGCACTTCAATAGGAGCGTCAACGTTAGCGACTTCGTGAGGAATCTCTATGGCGCACAGACTTGTGTTGATGTATTCTGAAGAAGACTGATTATTTTGTGTGTCGCCTTTTGCTTGCGACGCATATCAAAAGTAAATATTGTATCTTGTGTTATTGTAGTAAAACTCATCAATACGAGTTGTTTTATTGTTTGTCTAGCAAACAGAGCTGGCAGGATTTCTAGACACAACAACATTGTTGCCCAGGATGGGCGAACAACAGTAGCGACGACGTGTAAGGCGACGACATGATCAAATAACACAGTGACAACCTGTTAACATTTCGACCCCAGAGCCAATAGCTGCCACAGTTTAGTTTTGTAGTGGGCTTTTGTGGTTTGCTGGCACCTTAATTCTATCTTGTCTGCGTATTACATTTGCTTGTTCCAAAATGAACAACCCACCTCTCCAACCCCCTGCCCAGGCGCCTCAGCTGCACGCGATAGATGCAACGCAGCTAACACAGATAGATGTTTCAGTTCTAGACGAAGCTGACTGCAACCCTTCTCAATACGGTACAACAGTTTCTCACCAACCAAGCAATGAACGCTGCGCAAAATGAAACAACGGTAGCTCCGAGTGCCATGCTGTCTTTTCACCAGTTTAACGAAGAAGAAGAGAATTGGCTGGAGTAGTTGCAAGAGTATGAAGCCCACATCATTGCTCACGAAGTATCAGGTACTGTGAAATAACATTATTTTTTGTCAATGGTAGGACGTGCAGCCTTTCGCATTATTCAGATATTGTTCCCTGACGCCACTTTCCTGTGATCATACTGTAGATTTTCTAATTAACAATTATTACACAAGTGAATGTTGTGGGAGCTAGTTACCAATTCTTTCGTTGCAAGGAAAGATCAGAAGAAACTTATCGTGAGTGGGTAACAGATTTACAGGGTAGGACGAGTAAATGCAAATACTAACGTGCTTGTGGTTCTCTATATTCACATGTTATTTTGCGTGACGCGGTCATGTACAATGTAAGTGATGTCAAACAATGAGAACAGATTTTGAAATAGTCAGATCCATCATTTCGGCACGTAGTACAAATTCCAGATCAGTATGATTCAGTTGCCTTAGCAGCCGATATATTTGAGCAGCCGCCAATTTGTCGGGTTGAGTCGTCCACTGCTCATGACCGGCCCAGAAGGCAGCAACAGCACGCACGCGCCAAGATATGTAAACAGTTGTCTAAACTGGGGGCTATGTCAGTGAATAGAAATAACTCGAGACCTCGGTGTAATTCACGGCACTGACGGCAAGACTGCCCGTCTAGATAAGCACAGTCTTACGCTTGTGGCAAGAACGCTCACGTACAATCCGTATGTTTGCAACGCAACAAACATAAGAGTTCTGCCCACTCACAAAAATCCAGTCACAAGACCCATGTAATCAATGCAGTGTAATCAAAGCCTGTTGCAGGTATCAGCAAAATTAGCAAGCAAACAGTTTCCTCAGTGCTACGCCAGTCACAAAATCTTTTTGTTCATTTGCATCTTAGTGGAAAAGGTGTGAAACTTCAGTTGGACATGGGTACCTCTGTTGCACTGCTGAATCTTAACATATATCAACTGTTAGGTTCCCGTGCCTGTCAAAAACTAGCAAGCACTTGACGGCTTATAATGGACAAGACATTCCTGTTCTCGGAAATTGTACTATGCTGCCATGTATCACTCCCATACCCGAACTATTACGCTCACTGGCCGGCCGCGGTGGTCTAGCGGTTCAGGCGCTCAGTCCGGAACCGCGCGACTGCTACGGTCGCAGGTTCGAATCCTGCTTCGGGCATGGATGTGTGTGACGTCCTTAGGTTAGTTAGGTTTAAGTAGTTTTATGTTCTAGGGGACTGATGACCACAGATGTTAAGTCCCATAGTGCTCAGAGCCATTTGAACCATTTTTGATTAACTACAATAATAAGAAAAGGAGAATGTTATTAAATAATATCTGCACCCCATTATGCGAGTTATAGCACAAAACATTCGACCGAAATTGAATATTGCGAGTCTAAGCCACATTATTACCATAGTGTAAACGGCATATCAGAACAGTGCTCATAATTTTTCGTGTGCAGGTCGGTCACTTACAGAGGTGAAAAGAAAAGGTAAGTTACTGGGTAAACCTGTGGAGGTATAAGTCCAAGTCTGTCTCGAATTTCAGTTAGGCTCGAAACAAATTTCTTGATAGTGCCGACTTTCGCTACTGCTCACATACTGGGCAGGAATTTTCTCAACGAACATAAAACTTAATTGGACGTAGGGAGAAGAGGCGTCACACTACAGAAGGATATGCTCATTAAAATACGATTGGAGGAGCAGAACTGTCTAGCAATTTTTTGAAATGGGTATAAAAGCAGATATTTATATATGAAGTACGTAAATATTCACACTTATCAGTGTTTTAGTTGTTTTATCCTCTGCATAGAACAGTCTCCCCACAAACAAGTCACATGCTTTACAACTTTATGTTTTCAACGTGGTCGTGCCTGATCCACAAAGTGGAAGCTGCCCGGCAGTAGACTTCCTGTTTATCATTCTCATGTTTACAAAGTCAACAAAGGCGTGCCACAAACATAGTCGTATGCCATTATCCCTGAAGAAACTGGAAAATCACTGTTCCGTCATAATGGATTCGAGAAGCATGGCAATCAGCGGTAAGGGCAAGTTTGATTGTTCGTCGCAGATTCCCTGCTCGTCGCTATCCGCCCGCAGTATCCTTCGCTGTAGTACACCAGCTTCTGCGAAACTCGAGATCTCTTCGCCCTCGATACGACGAACGTGCGTCGCAGCATTAAGATATGAGGAGGAAACTCTACGCACAGTTATGTAACAAACTACCATAAGTACAAGATCCTCGGCATGTCAGGCGGAAACAACTCATATATATCTTCATCGCACACTGCGCGAAGAGTTACTGCATCTTTACGATCACCACAGCGTTCATCATCATTTCGAGGCGGATTACCCACGAAAAACTACATTCTGGACCTCCATCTTGGAACAGTGTGGAAGAAAATGCTGAGTACCTTCGGAAAGTGTTGGTGACATAAGAATCCACGCTCATTCACGGGAGAATGACATCCACATTCGTTATAGCTAGGCGTGCTGCACAGCCCGCTTTATCTCTCGTAATAACTCTTCCCGTTATCTCGGGGATAACAGACATTAACGGCTTCTTGTACTACGCATACTTGAAGGCACTAGCCAACCTAAGAACTTACGACTTGTCTACCAGTGACGTAAATACTGGTATTATGTTGTTCTGTACACCGACTGCAGCCAAGAAAAGAAATATTTGTGCTTACTACCTTTAGACTCTGTATATGTGAAGGACGGTCAAAATATGCCTGGAAAGCTTGTAGGGGTGTTGCGGGACAGACTGAGCTGAGATACAATTGTTCAGAAAACAATTGAATACTTCGCGCCGTTTTCGAATTAATTAGCAATAAATTTAGCTGATCAGGCTGTTGCACGCCTAATCCAAGGTCCGACGAGATACATTTAGGGTCAGCTGATCTTATTGCGTAGGTAACAGCACACGAGACATTCCTGGCTTTTGCTCGGGTTCGATCCAAAATACCGTCCCATATATCTAAAAGACCTGAGTCGAAACAAGGCCCCGGGAGTAGACAACATTCCATTAGAACTATTGACGGCCTTGGGAGAGCCAGTCATGACAAAACTCTACCATCTGGTGAGGAAGATGTATGAGACAGGCCAAATACCCTGACACTTCAATATGAATATAATAATTTCAATCCCAAGGAAAGCAGGTGTTGACAGTTGTGCAAGTTACCGATCTATCAGTTTAATAAGTCACAGCTGCAAAATACTAACGCCAATTCGTTACAGACGAATGGAAAAACTGGTAGAAATCGACCTCGGGGAAGATCAGTTTGGATTCCGTAGAAATGTTGGAACACGTGAGGCAATACTAACCTTACGCCTTATCTTAGAAGAAAGGTTAAGGAAATACAAACCTAAGTTTCTAGCATTTGTAGACTTAGAGAAAGCGTTTGACAATGTTGACTGGATTACTCTATTTCAAATTCTAAAGGTGGCAGGGGTAAAATACAGGGAGCGAAAGGCTATTTACAATTTGTACAGAAACCAGATGGCAGTTAAAAGAGTCGAGGGGCATGAAAGAGAAGCAGTGGTTGGGAAGGGAGTGAGACAGGGTTGTAGCCTCTCCCCGATATTATTCAATCTGTATATTGAACAAGCAGTAAAGGAAACGAAAGAAAAATTCGGAGTAGGTATTAAAATCCATGGAGAAGAAATAAAAACTTTGAGGTTCGCCGATTACATTGTAATTCGTCAGAGACAGCAAAGGACTTGGAAGAGCAGTTGAACGGAATGGACAGTGTCTTGAAAGGAGGATATGAGATGAACATCAACAAAAGCAAAACGAGGATCATGGAAGGTAGTCGAATGAAGTGGGGTGATGCTGAGGGAATTAGATTAGGAAATGAGACACTTAAAGTAGTAAAGGAGTTTGGGGAGCAAAATAACTGATGATGGTCGAAGTAGAGAGGGTATAAAATGTAGACTGGCAATGGCAAGGAAAGCGTTTCTGAAGAAGAGAAATTTGTTAACATCGAGTATAGATCTAAGTGTCAGGAAGACGTTTCTGAAAGTATTTCTATAAAGTGTAGCCATGTATGGAAGTGAAACATGGACAATAAATAGTCTGGACAAGAAGAGAATAGAAGCTTTCGAAATGTGGTGCTACAGAAGAATGCTGGAGATTAGGTGGGTAGATCACGTAACCAATGAGGAGGAATTGAATAGAAGAGGGGAGAAGAGGAGTTTGTGGCACAGCTTGACAAGAAGAAGGGACCGGTTGGTAGCGCATGTTTTGAGGCATCAAGTGATCACAAATTTAGCATTGGAGGGCAGCGTGGAGGGTAAAAACCGTAGAGGGAGAAATGGTTCAAATGGCTGTGAGCACTATGGGACTTAACATCTATGGTCATCAGTCCCCTAGAACTTAGAACTACTTAAACCTAACTAACCTAAGGACAGCACACAACACCCAGCCATTATGAGGCAGAGAAAATCCCTGACCCCGCCGGGAATCGAACCCGGGAACCCGGGCGTGGGAAGCGAGAACGCTACCGCACGACCACGAGATGCGGGCGTAGACCAAGAGATGAATACACTAAGCAGATTCAGAAGGATGTAGGTTACAGTAAGTACTGGGAGATGAAGAAGCTTTCACAGTATAGAGTAGCATGGAGAGCTGCATCAAACCAGTCTCAGAACTGAAGACCACAACAACAACATATCTGGTGGACCACATGAATTTGCGCGTGTGCATCCCCATTCTCTAATTTAAATACTAATTAACTCTTGAACTAAGTAATGTATAGAATTTTTGTCTTCTCAGCGCAACTGTTACGGCGTAAACTTGGCCCCAGCACGCCAATCAGGAACGACGAAGAAGAAGGTGTTTGGTTTGTGGGGAGCGCAAATGTGAAGTTACCTGGGCCGTACAATTTCCCAACCTTGCCCAGTCTGCGCCCGATCGGTGACGGGCACTTCAATAGGAGCGTCAACGTTAGCGACTTCGTGAGGAATCTCTATGGCGCACAGACTTGTGTTGATGTATTCTGAAGAAGACTGATTATTTTGTGTGTCGCCTTTTGCTTGCGACGCATATCAAAAGTAAATATTGTATCTTGTGTTATTGTAGTAAAACTCATCAATACGAGTTGTTTTATTGTTTGTCTAGCAAACAGAGCTGGCAGGATTTCTAGACACAACAACATTGTTGCCCAGGATGGGCGAACAACAGTAGCGACGACGTGTAAGGCGACGACATGATCAAATAACACAGTGACAACCTGTTAACATTTCGACCCCAGAGCCAATAGCTGCCACAGTTTAGTTTTGTAGTGGGCTTTTGTGGTTTGCTGGCACCTTAATTCTATCTTGTCTGCGTATTACATTTGCTTGTTCCAAAATGAACAACCCACCTCTCCAACCCCCTGCCCAGGCGCCTCAGCTGCACGCGATAGATGCAACGCAGCTAACACAGATAGATGTTTCAGTTCTAGACGAAGCTGACTGCAACCCTTCTCAATACGGTACAACAGTTTCTCACCAACCAAGCAATGAACGCTGCGCAAAATGAAACAACGGTAGCTCCGAGTGCCATGCTGTCTTTTCACCAGTTTAACGAAGAAGAAGAGAATTGGCTGGAGTAGTTGCAAGAGTATGAAGCCCACATCATTGCTCACGAAGTATCAGGTACTGTGAAATAACATTATTTTTTGTCAATGGTAGGACGTGCAGCCTTTCGCATTATTCAGATATTGTTCCCTGACGCCACTTTCCTGTGATCATACTGTAGATTTTCTAATTAACAATTATTACACAAGTGAATGTTGTGGGAGCTAGTTACCAATTCTTTCGTTGCAAGGAAAGATCAGAAGAAACTTATCGTGAGTGGGTAACAGATTTCCAGGGTAGGACGAGTAAATGCAAATTCTAACGTGCTTGTGGTTCTCTATATTCACATGTTATTTTGCGTGACGCGGTCATGTACAATGTAAGTGATGTCAAACAATGAGAACAGATTTTGAAATAGTCAGATCCATCATTTCGGCACGTAGTACAAATTCCAGATCAGTATGATTCAGTTGCCTTAGCAGCCGATATATTTGAGCAGCCGCCAATTTGTCGGGTTGAGTCGTCCACTGCTCATGACCGGCCCAGAAGGCAGCAACAGCACGCACGCGCCAAGATATGTAAACAGTTGTCTAAACTGGGGGCTATGTCAGTGAATAGAAATAACTCGAGACCTCGGTGTAATTCACGGCACTGACGGCAAGACTGCCCGTCTAGATAAGCACAGTCTTACGCTTGTGGCAAGAACGCTCACGTACAATCCGTATGTTTGCAACGCAACAAACATAAGAGTTCTGCCCACTCACAAAAATCCAGTCACAAGACCCATGTAATCAATGCAGTGTAATCAAAGCCTGTTGCAGGTATCAGCAAAATTAGCAAGCAAACAGTTTCCTCAGTGCTACGCCAGTCACAAAATCTTTTTGTTCATTTGCATCTTAGTGGAAAAGGTGTGAAACTTCAGTTGGACATGGGTACCTCTGTTGCACTGCTGAATCTTAACATATATCAACTGTTAGGTTCCCGTGCCTGTCAAAAACTAGCAAGCACTTGACGGCTTATAATGGACAAGACATTCCTGTTCTCGGAAATTGTACTATGCTGCCATGTATCACTCCCATACCCGAACTATTACGCTCACTGGCCGGCCGCGGTGGTCTAGCGGTTCAGGCGCTCAGTCCGGAACCGCGCGACTGCTACGGTCGCAGGTTCGAATCCTGCTTCGGGCATGGATGTGTGTGACGTCCTTAGGTTAGTTAGGTTTAAGTAGTTTTATGTTCTAGGGGACTGATGACCACAGATGTTAAGTCCCATAGTGCTCAGAGCCATTAGAACCATACGCTCACTGTGCTTCAGTCACGCAATTGTGAGACCATATTTAGTGTTGAATCGTTTGATTTGTTTGGCTTTCAAATTCAGGCAATGTGTTCTCAGTGACAGCTTCAAATCAAATGGTTCAAATAGCTCTGAGCACTATGGGACTTATCATCTGAGGTCATCAGTCCCTTATAACTTAGAACTACTTAAACCTAACCAAGCTAAGGATATCACTCACATCCATGCTTGAGGCAGGATTCCAACCTGCGATCGTAGCGGTCGCACGGTTCCAGATTGAAGCGCCTAGAACCGCTCGGTCACACCTGCCGGCATCAGCGACAGCATTCAATGCTTAAGACAGTCTAGCTAGCTTGCTAAAGGAATTCCGTGAACTCTTTTCTGAAGGTTTAAGCAAGGCCAACAGTTTTGTTGTACATATTACTATGAAAGACAATGCTCAGCCGAAGTTTTGCTTGGCCGGAACTGTTCCCATTCCCTTACGGGACAATGCGGCTGACTCCAACATATCGGTTACGGCCATACAAGCTAGTCAGTGGGCAAGTCCACTAGTTTTGCTCCCCAAACCTTCACGTCACATTCACCTCTGTGTTGATTTTAAGCCCACAGTCAACCCAGAAACTGTGGTTGATACCCCTTGCCACGCCTAGAGGATCTTATGGACAAATTAGAAGCTGGTCGCTACTTTTCAAAAATTGATTTGCATGACGCGTATCTTCAATTACCACTAGATGAAGATTCTCGCCTCCTATCGTTTTCATCGACGAGATGGAGCATAACCGGCGGAATTGCGTCATGGCCACTGCCATCGAACACTGCTGCACCTGCTCCACCGTCCTCAACATGCGGTGCCGAATGAAGGCCGCTAGTATTGCTTCGCATCGCATGACACTGTTTTTCTCAGTGCTTTTAGCGAGAGCAGTCGATGTGCGAGAGGCGACATCCTTCGTCGACTTCGCGCGTGCATGTATCTCACTTCGGGCTCAGACGAATTGCGTCTCTGACATCAAAATTGAATTCGCCACTGTCATGTGCACGGTGATCCTTCTCTATCTCTTCCACCTGATTCACGGACTCCAAGAATATCGCGACCACAACAGCCGCGAGAGGGTGCCCTAACGACACCGCGGGACGACCACCAATAGACGGAGCCTTCGCCTCCTCCGACTTGTCTCGTCCTACCGATGGAGATGGACCCACCGACGCCGCAGCGGTCGACGCCTTCTACATCGTGGTATGGGCCTCAGGAGGTGGAAACCTAACCTTCGGGGCGTTTTCCACAAGAGCGAAAGCCGAATGGCGGGGTTCGACCGAAAGTCTGATGCCCCCTGCAGCCACAGCTTCCGCTACTGCCTCTCTTCCAGTCGCTTTTGGGGGGGGGGGGGGGGGGGGAGGGTTTGGTCATCAGTCTACTGACTGGTTTGATGCGGCCCGCCACGAATTCCTTTCCTGTGCTAACCTCTACATCTCAGAGTAGCACTTGCAACCTACATCCTCAATTATTTGCTTGACGTATTCCAATCTCTGACTTCCTCTACAGTTTTTGCCCTCTACATCTCCCTCTGGTACCATGGAAGTCATTCCCTCATGTCTTAGCAGATGTCCTATCATCCTGTCCCTTCTCCTTATCAGTGTTTTCCACATATTCCTATCCTCTCCGATTCTGCGTAGAACCTCCTCATTCCTTATCTTATCAGTCCACCTAATTTTCAACATTCGTCTATAGCACAACATCTCAAATGCTTCGATTCCCTTCTATTCCGGTTTTCCCACAGTCCATGTTTCACTACCATAAAATGCTGTACTCCAGACGTACATCCTCAGAAATGTCTTCCTCAAATTAAGGCCGGTATCTAATATTAGTAGACCTCTCTTGGCCAGAAATGCCTTTTTTGCCATAGCGAGTCTGCTTTTGATGTCCTCCTTGCTCCGTCCGTCATTGGTTATTTTACTGCCTAGGTAGCAGAATTCCTTAACTTCATTGACTTCGTGACCATCAATCCTGATGTTAAGTTTCTCGCTGTTCTCATTTCTACTACTTCTCATTACCTTCGTCTTTCTCCGATTTACTCTCAAACCATACTGTGTACTCATTAGACTGTTCATTCCGTTCAGCAGATCATTTAATTCTTCTTCACTTTCACTCAGGATAGCAATGTCATCAGCGAATCGTATCATTGATATCCTTTCACCTTTAATTTTAATTCCACTCCTAAACCTTTCTTTTATGTCCATCATTGCTTCCTCGATGTACAGGTTGAAGCGTAAGGGCGAAAGGCTACAGCCTTGTCTTACACCCTTCTTAATACGAACACTTCGTTCTTCACCGTCCATTCTTATTATTCCCTCTTGGTTGTTTTACATATTGTATATGATCCGTCTCTCCCTATAGCTTACCCCTACCTTTTTCAGAACCTCGAACAGCTTGCACCATTTTATATTGTCGAATGCTTTTTCCAGATCGACAAATCCTATGAAAGTGTCTTGATTTTTCTTTAGCCTTGCTTCCATTATTAGCCGTAACGTCAGAATTGCTTCTCTCGTCCCTTTACTTTTCCTAAAGCCAAACTGATCGTCACCTAGCGCATTCTCAATTTTCTTTTCCATTCTTCTGTATATAATTCTTGTAAGCAGCTTCGATGCATGAGCTGTTAAGCTGATTGTGCGATAATTCTCACACTTGTCAGCTCTTGCCGTCTTGGGAATTGTGTGGATGATGCTTTTCCGAAAGTCAGATGGTATGTCGCCAGACTCATATATTCTACACACCAACGTGAATAGTCGTTTTGTTGTTATGGGGAGGAATGTTATAGCGTAATGTCAGCGCCGGCACGCCAGTCGGGAACGGTAGACACAACAACAACCCATCCTGCAACGTCCTTACAAGCTCTTCAGCCAGTCTCTGACCTCTCTGTATATATCATTGTCCAATGGATTTCCTCCTTGATAGGTCTACGTGCTCGTGTGCAAGTATACTAACGACGTCGAAATGGGTTGCGCTTGCAATCTTTCACACCGCTTTTCTGGCTGTTAGCAAGTGAATAAAAAAGACTTGTTCTGTTTCCCTGATTCTAGGTTCCAAATGAAGTAGTCATGTTGATCGTTGAGTACAGGGTGCTCGCAAGCACAGAAGTCGACATTTTTTCACTATGAATTTGTAGCTATTTGATACTCAGACGCGTTTCGTTCAAACTTGTTGAAAGAAGCTGCGTGTCCGGCTTCAGATAGTCATGGCCACATGCAGAACTGATGCACATCATATCTTTATAGGCTCAAATCTTTCGTTATTCCCATGCGACCGCTTTGTCCAGAAGAAGACATGCCTCAGGTCAGAAGTCTATACTGCCCGGAAGTCTGTTTGATGACTTCCTTGGATAAATGAACCAAAAGGCAGGAGTCATTGAATTACCGTAGGCATTCACTTTGCATTATTTTTAAGAGTGTTCGGAGCTCTACTAGTAGTTGAGGATGATGTGATACAGAACATGTAGCACAGAATGATCAACGTACTTGGTTTCTATAATTTGTCCTCAACATACGTTAGAAAACTCACTTATCAGTGATATAGTTTCATCCCGTGAGTAGACTGATTACCTGCTGATGTCGCCTTTCATAGTCGGTTTTCGTCATGAGGAGAAAGCTGGATGTTTTGTTCACAGTTTGATGTTTTTACATGACAAGACGTGAGCTCTCCATAACGTGCATATGAAAATGATTCTCCGGACCAAACAGAAGGCATTGATTTTAATTCCCACCATGAAAAAGTCAAGTTTTGGCAGTTGATCATAGTTTTGATGTGAGGTCTTCTCTGCTTATTCACCCTTCAGAGTGACGCAGATGTTCCTGTGATAGACTTGTTAGAAGCCTCAGTTTTATAAATCGATATATTGCCTGGAGAATCACGTCGTCGTCTTTCTGGAAGTGCCTGCGTTGTAATGGTATCTTCATCCGAGGAGAATGGATGGAGTAGGTGGTTGTCGTATCAGCAGTAAACGACAGTTGAGGCAAAATTTTATGGACAAAAGGAGCAGCTTATGTGTGGCTGTGTCCTGAGCAGAAACAGCCGGTGCGTTGTGTCGGAGCAAAAGCTTTTCCTCGACGCTTCATATTAACAACCTCTCGTAAAATCGGCAGGAGATTTCTATAGTGTGCTCATGGTTTGCTCCTTACGAGCTTAATATTTTGGCATCGCACCATGGTAGTCCGAGAAAGCACATCACCTTCCCCGATTCTGGATCTTCAACTAATTCGGAGATACTGAATTCACATGTTCATATTGATGCACTCAGTTTTCCGACGGTGATTAGGTGGCTAAAGAAGCCATCAGGATGACATGCACAGCTACATCTTCATTTACATCACTACTCTACAGTTCACACCGAAATGGCTGGCAGAGAGTTCTTTGAACCACCTTCAGACAATTTTTCTGCTGTTCCAGTATCTAAGAGAGCGAAAGAACACTTGCATCTTACGGTGATCATATCTCCCTATATACGATGGGAACAGTAAAATATTTTCACATTCAGAGCACGAAGCTACTGACTGAAATTTCGCCAAAAGGTCACACCGCAGCGCCAAATGCTTGAGTTTTAATGGCTGACACCGCAATCCGCCTGTCATATGCATGACACTTTATACCCCACCTCGCGATAAAACAAAAAGAACTGCCCTTCGTTTTGCTTTCTCGGTGTCGTCCGTGAATCCCAGCTTGTAAGTAACCGATACTGCACAGCAGTACTCTAGAAGAGGACGAAAACGCATCGTGCAGGCAGTCTCTCTGGTGGACCTGTTACATTTCACAAGTGTTCTGACAAGACAAGGATGTCTTTGGTTTGCCTTCCGCCCAATACCATCTACGCGATAGCCCTAATTTAAGCTGTTCGTATTTGTAATTCCTACATATGTAGTTCAATTGAGAGCCTTTGTGCGCTTTATTGCGTAGCCGATATTTAACGCATTTCTTTCGCATTCATGTGAATAACCGCACATTTTTGTTTATACAGAGAGCACTGTCACTTTTCGCATCAGACGTATATCTTGCATAAATAATTTTGCAAGGGGTTTTGACCTTCTGATGACTTTACTGGACGGTAAATGCCAGCACTTACATTCTACTCGTTGAGTTTCTGTCGGTTGCTAAGTACTGTGACCTTCCTGACAGGAAATCACCAATCCAGTCGCACAAATGAAGTGATACTCCACAGACACGCACTTTGATTTAAACTCGATTCTTAGGAATGCTGTCAAAAGTCTGGCGGACATTTAGAAATACTAAACAGTGTCTCCAGTGAGTACGTAATTCTGATCTCACATAGGCCTTAAATTACTTTTATTCACCTGTGTTTTAACAATTACATCTGCATAAATTTAAAAACAGCAGGACGTTGGTGATGGTTTGTGACAGTTTTTTCCTAAAAATGTCATATAATACAAATGATATCGGAATTTAAAGACCCATTACATAAGAATAATTAATCAAGAGTGGGTAATGAAACGCATATTAGTACCAGATGTAGTCAGTAGTTAATTACTCGGGTTGGTATGGTGTACAGAAGTACGATACCTTTTGGCAGTACACTGATAGAAGATGCCGCTAGTCAGGCGAACAGCGATGCTCTGTGGCAGGTTACGGGCGCCTCCCACAGAGGAGTTCTCAGAAGGGTGCCTGCCCCACATGGCCCGTAGGCAGTGTACCTCACCTGACCAGACTTTCCACTTTTGTTACTACAACTGAACGACAGCATTCCACAGGCAGCATATATATGATGTCCCATGGCGTGGCGCCTCCAGCACTGATTGTTTTACTACTCAAACGTGGAAAGACAGCCGGCCGAAGTGGCCGTGCGGTTAAAGGCGCCGCAGTCTGAAACCGCAGGACCGCTACGGCCGCAGGTTCGAATCCTGCCTCGGGCATGGATGTTTGTGATGTCCTTAGGTTTAACTAGTTCTAAGTTGTAGGGGACTAATGACCTCAGAAGTTGAGTCCCATAGTGCTCAGAGCCATTTGAACCATTTTTGGAAAGACATGGATTGAAGTTTATAGCAAGGTCCAAGAAACGCACTACTGCGAACAAAACGTAGAAAGCTGTGACACAACCGAATCCATAGACAACATCTAGAAACTGGAGTGGGCGCCAGGAGTTAAGGACCTCTTTGTAAGCATGTGATGCCACTGAAAGTAAGGTCCACATAAATGAATAGAACTGCTAGTATTGACTAATGTAAATAAACTGGGAGTTAAAGGAACTCGAGTGTGTTGCTGAGGTCCCACAAGTAACTATATGTTGGGGAAATTCTAATCGAAACACTGATACTGAATGCCTCTGCTTGAGTTTAAAAGTAGTCATTTTCAATTACTTGAGTACTTAACACTACCAGCTTTTACCATTCTGCCTCAGTATTCAGCTGTATGTTGTGACTGGTTGAGTGCGTGTGAGTTTATGTTGGCTTTTATTTACAATCGAAAGTATGAGACAGTGCGAAGAAACTATGTAGACTGGGTCATAGTTCATTTCCTATTTATTCTGATTAATAGGTAGCATTTGTGAAAGCATTCATTCCAGTTTTAGTTAAGAAATTACCACGAACAAATTAATACCCTGTTGAATGGCAAAGGGTATTTTATTAATATTTTTAACTCTCTCTTATGTTGATGCAAATTCGGTGAAGTTTATACTATTATCACATGAATCGAGATCTGACTTGAAAATTATGTATTTCCTTTCTATAGTTTAAGTGAAACCAATGCACTGATAATGAGCACCATGGAGGGATGAACAACATATTTATGAGTTTTCAGATCAGCTGGTATTGCAAAGACTGGAACACTCGACAGTGACAGAGATAGTTGTTATATTTTTAAATACACTTATGCTGTACCAATAGACAGAAGGAAGCTGACCATCTGGCCAGGCGGTTTTACGTCAACGACGACAAGAGCTAGAAATGCATCAAACGAAAGAGAACTGGTTTATATTTTGAATTTCACATACACACCTCAATACAGGTGTAGTAAGCTCTCTAAATAGCTATTACTTTAATGTCATAAGGCAGACACCGTCCAGCTCTATGTCACGTCCGTGTTTGACCGTATCGATATTCTTGCCAGCGCACTTAACATGCTCATCTAGAAGACTCCACGAGATGAGAACAAGTTGTTACTGCTTTCCTAGTTGCGCTACATGATAAATTTATTTCGGAGTACACGTGAAAATGTTGTTACGGAAGTGTGTAATATCAAAATTAAAACTGACTGTCCAATGTTACCTAATGAACGTATGATTAAGTAGATTTCAATGAAATCTAGATATCGGTGAAATGAATTGGGAAAGAGCGTCATAGTTATTACGTAACAAGTGAACTTGGGAAAAATGCTACATTTAAAGACAATATCGCAAATAATTATACAAATAAAACAATATTTTGATTTCTTTGAATGAATGATGGACATTTACATTTTTCTTTTAGCAAAATTTAAGGTTGGGTAATGTAATGTCAATTAAGGATATTGGCCATATCCTCGAGAAATTTTAATTTCGAGTGCTTTGTTATCTGTCAGTATGTTATAGAACATGAATCAGAATCTGCTAATTAGTATCTATGAATCTCAAGGAATAGAAGATGCTGAGGACCACATTTCAATTATATAAGTTTTAGAGAATTATCCTCCTCTCTGTAAGACCCCAGCATATGCTGAACAAAAGTACTATAGTTTGAAAGAATATCTTAGACCTAGGATTAACTCTGAGTGGGCTTAAAGTCAACTTAATTTCGCAGTCCACTGCAGAAACTAATTAAACTCTCCTGTGCAAACTAAGTCTTGCAACGACTGCATTTAAACTTTCTTAATTGCCGTTGTTTACCACTGGCACGTGTAGCGGAAATTAATTTAATGGTTGGAGCGTGCGTAACAGCATTTAACAGCCCATGTGATTCGACAGAAGGACACGTGTGAATCTCAGAGTGAGATCTTTTTAGATTCTAAAGTTCAGAAGTACCTACCAGATTTTAAGACGTAGACATTACATATATATATATATATATATATATATATATATATATATAATTATCGGTTAAGGATTAAATAATCAGCTTGTAATTTAAATTATGAATTAAGATATGATGTGTTTTACCACGGAGACAGATTAGAAGTGAAACATAATAAGTGACGTATAATTACCATTGTACTATAATTACCAATACCAATAATCATAGTATTGACTCATTTTTATTATCTTTCAGTAATCATATTAAGAATACGAACTGAGGACTGTCTCTCGAGGGGAACCAATTTCTAACACTTTCATTACATTTCCGACACTTCCCCTCCTTATACATCATTCATTTAATATTATAATGTGAGATCTAGAATGAAAAATTTTAGCCGATAATGAAGGGTGAACATGAAACTATGGGGGAAAGACACACCAAATGAAAACAGTCTGCCACTTTCATAGCAGGGACATTAACTACACTGAAGGACCAAAGAAACTGGTACACCGGCCTAATATCGTGTAGGATCCCCGCGAGAACGCAGAAGTGCCGCAGCACAACGTGACAAGGACTCCACTAATGTCGGAAGCAGTGTTGGAGGAAAACATCAATCCTGCAGAGCTGTTCATAAATCCGCATGAGTATTAGGTGCTGGACATATCTGCTGAACAGCACTTTGCAAGGCATCGCAGATGTGCTCAGTAATGTTCATGTGTGGGGAGCTTGGGGGCCAGTGGAATAGTTTAAACTCAGAAGAGCGTTCCTGGAGACACTCTGTAGCAATTCTGGACTTGTAAGATGTCACAATGTCTTGCTGGAATTGCTCACATCCGCCGGAATGCACAATTCACATGAATGGATGCAGGTGATCAGACAGGATGCTTACGTATGTATCACCTGTCAGAGACGTGTCTAGACGTATCAGGGGTCCCATATCACACCAGCTGCACACGCACCACATCATTACAGAGCCTCCACCAGCTTGAAAAATCCCTTGCTGACATGCAGGGCCCATGGATTCATGAGGTTTTCTCCATACCCGTTCACGTGCATCCGCTCGACACAATTTGAAATTCGACTCGTTCGACCTGAAAACAGGTGTCGAGTCATCAACAGTCCAATGTAGGTGTTGACGGGAACAGGCGAGGCGTAAAGCTTTGTGTCGTGCAGTCAGCAAGGGTCGGCGAGTGGGGCCATATCGATGATGTTTTGTTGAATGGTTTACACGGTGATACTTGTTGATGGCCCAGCATTCAAATCTGCAACAGTTTGCGGAAGTGTTGAACTTCTGTCACGTTGAACGATTCTTTTCCGTCGTCGTTGGCCTCGTTCTTGCAGGATCATTTTCCGGCCTCAGTGATGTCGGAGATATGATGTTTTACTGGATCTCTCTCACGGTACACTCGTAAAATGGTCATACTGAAAGTCCCAACTTCATAGTTACCTCTGAGATGTTGTGTCTCATCGCTCGTGCATCGACTGTAACACCATCTTCAAACTAACTTAAGTCCAGATAACCTGCTATTATAGCAGATAGTAACAGCAGTAACCCATCTAAGAACTGCGCCAGACACTTGTCGTCTGACCGAAGCGCCGCATTCCGCCTGTTTACATATCTCTGTATTTGAATACGCATTCCTATTCCAATTTCTTTTGCGTTTCAGTGTATGTATTTATTAAAATGTGTTATTTACTGGCGAAAAGCAGCTGTAGAGGTTTGAAGCATTAAGAGCTTAGTAGTAAAAGCTTTTAAGTCATCTTACTGGAAAATATAAGGTTCATAATACCTTACCTTGCGGTAATATAACGAAAATATTCCAAATCGAAAGCTTGGTTCTCTCAAATGAAACACTGCTGCTATTAAATAGGTAAACAAGGAGTATTCTCCAATAATGACAGTAGAAATAAATCCATCCTCAATCAACTGTTCACTTTATAAGGTTTTGTAACTATAATATGCGGTTCGTTCTATACAATTAACTTTAGGGAATTAGTCATTCACAAGCGGTGTGGTTTGACATTGGTTACTGTTTAACATTTTTAATATAGTCCTGCAATGTATAGGGAGACAAACACTAAGGCCTCAGGTGTCTCCTTGGTAGATAATATTTCACAATCCTTAGACTTACAGTGGTAAATTTTTCAAATGTACGAAACAAAGGCTATTCTTTTATATGTACTTAGATTTAGTGAGGCACAGATATTGAGCTGGTTCTGCCCGTTACGGCCCACAGTTTTGGTGGTATATTTTAGCTTCGTATTATTGTGAGCCGGCATCTTGCGACGAACAGCCTAAGAACACACTACAGAATCACTACAAAACAAATCTCTTGTTGCCACATCGTAAAACATATGAATAACAGACACTCAAAAAATGGCTTGAAAAGCTGCCGAGTCGTAATATTAAACACGCTTAATTATTGAAACATTAATAATTTTCAAAACAAATTTTAGTTTTGGAATTGACCGTGAGTTGTTATCACTGGAAAATATGCACGGAATTTCTTCCTCTTGCGGTTCGAGTCAGTTGCAGTTCTGTTCTTTCCAAAATTACTGTTTTGTCTTCCTCCTTTGCTTCTCCTCTCTCTGCTCTTCGATCTGTTGAATTTCTGCTCCAACACGGTCAGGAAGAACCAATCACGATCCTTTGCATACTCCTTGTGATTTTATTAGTAAATTACATGTGATTACTCCGATCCTTAGACAAATATCCACGCCAGAACATTGTTCCGAATTCTGGAAACGTTAAATTTTCCACCCGAAATTTCTCTCTGTACAGCCACATACACACACTTGCTCTGTACAAACATCGATATTTTCTCCCTCATTCGGGATGGGCGAAAGATAAATTGTTTCTTGGTACCGAAATCTTACACGTTTTCGTCGGAGTAGCCGCTTTCTTGCACTAACAGACCATTATCCTCTCGTATCGAACTTCTGTCAATATCAGTATTGCGGCTACCTTTCTCCTTGACAACTTTATCCATTTCACTACGAGTAATTCCAATTTCAGAAAAATATCGTCTTACGCCAAAAGTCAACTTTCTTTTATATCTCTTTCATCACGGAAGCTTTGCATATCAATGATAGCGTTATGAATTACTGTGCTCGGTTCAATAGACAGAAGAATATCTCGTTGCTATGAGATTAATTGACACAATACTTCAGCCACGTTGGATTCATTCTTTTGATCGTGTTGTTTACTGTCCTGAGTTTAATCGCCCTTCAGTGTTTTTCGATGCTATGGTCTCGATTTCCCAGTCCTTGAATAACTCATGCATTTCATTGTGAATTTCTTTTACTTTTCTACCTAACATTTCACTCATATCTATTTTCGGTTTTTAATTATCTGCTTTCAATCCTTGCGCACGGTCTTCTAGTTTCTCTTTCAAATCAGCGCTTATTTCTTGGTTGGTATCATCTAGATTTTTGCTAAAATTTAGATTATCTGCAGTGAGTTCTCATAACAATTGCTACATCATTCCTTCCTATTGAAATGGATACCAGCGTTTGGCTTCATTGGCCGGGAGGCCCCTTGTGGGGCAGGTCCGGCCGCCTGGGTGCAGGTCTTATTACATTCGACGCCACATTGGGTGACCTGCGTGCCGGAAGGGGAATGAAATGATGATGAAGACGACGACACAAAACCCAGTCCTAGAGGGGAGAAAATCTCCGACTCAGCCGTGAATCTAACCCGGGTCAGTAAGACGGCAATCCGTCACGCTGACCACTCATCTATCGGTTCGGAAATTTAGAATCAATGTGATTATTGGCTATTCGTTTTTCTCACGATTAAATGTCTAAGTTCAAATTTGACCTTTCGTTTTTAGTTGTCCTTAAAATTTAAATTCTGTCAATTAATCATTATTCATTGATGAGATTCATAGCAACAATGTCCTAAATAATGCTGTCCTCTTCATTAATTACATCACCTTTCTTGGTTCGATTTGCCATTCTTATACAAATATGTGTATTGTAGCGATGGGCGATTTGCTTCTGAACCGAATCAAAGAGTCATACCCTTCTAAGGCTGAGCGATCGGTGGCTTGGATAATGGAGCTCTTGCTCCTCTGATCGGAGATACGTTTCTCTGGTGACATTAGTGAGCAGAATGAAGACTTTTCGGCAGCACCCCAAATCACATACTGAAGGAAACGTTTCCCAAGCTGTAAAAAATTGCGCTATAGAGCATGTGTGGATTTGCATATCTTACTAATGTGTGCAGATTTTCTAAGCAATGGAAATAATAGAAAACGAAGTAAGATACAGTCTTTAGATCAATGCCTTAAGCGAGAAAACACTTCGCCTCTTACGTTGAGTGTAAACGATAACTATTTACAATGTAAAACAGTGGTGTAGAGGGAGCCATGAAGGAACAACAATATCATTCAGTACGCTGTAGTCTATCTGGTCGGGAAACTACGTCAGATTTAACCAAATGACTACCTAATCTAAGGTGCATGCACATAGCATGAGGTTTTCAGCATTTTATCGCCTTCTTCCCTGAAACTATTAGTCCTAGAGAAAAAAATGAGTGTGACCCTTCTTGAAGGAAATTTAAAGTAGCTAAATTTTGCACTCGAATACGTTTCAGATGCAGGCTATAAGTTTCTAATTTTTCAAGAAAAAATTACAGTAATGAGGGAAAAAAATCCTCATTCTCATCTCCATTATTCAGGAATTCTAATACAGAGTTCGTGGCGCTCGCACCTATGTCTGTACACAAATGTATGACTACACGAATAAATGAGCCGTTCTGAATTTCATTGACTGCGCAGTTGTGCCACAACCGTAACGGAGCACTTTAAAATTGTAAAATGGACGTCCGTTTAAATATTACCTCACAGTTCTCGGAAAGGTGGCAGCAAAAGATTAACAAATAAATCATTTAGTTTGTGTCGCCTTCCTACAACTACTGTTTTTGTAAGGATTAATTTTAGAATAAACTGTAAACGCAATAAGTTTCTGCACAACATTTGCAAAAGTCTTTTTTTTTTCTTTCATTACTGTCATGGGAAAGTTTAAAATAATGTTAACGAAATAGCTGACTAAGCCAATAGCCCAGCCAATGAAGATCAGAAAGTGCCAAGTATGGAAAATGATTCTTGTAGTCACATATTTTTGTACAGTGATAGGTGTGAGTGCCATGAATTACGTTCTTCAAATCCTGATTTGGGAGGGGGTGGGGGAGGTAGAGGAATATGGAGGTCATGTTTGTATGTTTTTCTAGATTAAATCCGAAAATGCGGACTTTAGCGAAAACATATCCCTGTACAAAATTAAGCTACCTTAATTTTCCTACAAAAAAAGCCCATAATAATATATCTTTCTCTAGGGCTAATTGTTTGCGTGAAGAGAGCAAGAGAATACAGAAATTCTCTTACAGTGTGCATGCACCTTAGCTTAGGTAGGTTTGCCAATATGAGGTAGTTCAGCGATATGATAGACCACAGAGATCCTATACCAAATTGTTCGTCTCGATGTCCCCTACAATACTGTGTTATGTAGCGCACAGCTATCGTTTGCACCAAATTTTTACTCTCTTGATCTAAAAAGAAAAGCCCAAATTTCAGAATCTCAACAAACGTTTACCTACTACTGAATGAGCTGTTCCTTCTTATCTTTCGATGTAATGTCACACTCGAAATACGTTGGTGATTGTGCGAGTTGCACAAGCAGCCCTTTTCAGCCACAACCTAAGTGGACTGGATGGAAAAGAGATCCCAACCTACGGCTGAGCACCCCATCCCGATCTCCAGCCTATCTGGTGCGCTGGAGGATCCCAATCGCCAGCCAATCTCATGAAGCTACCGACCCTGATCACCAGCTGATCTCAATCATCACCTGATGCTGATCATTGGCTGATCCTTATCGCCTGCCGATCTGAATCTCTGGCCTGGTCGACTGCCGACCCCGATTGCATGCCAATCACTGTCAGTGGTAGCAGGGACTGTGTGGCTTGGAATGGGCGGTTTTCTAGGTTAGAGGGCCTTGGGAAAACACAAGAAGGGCTTCAGTCACAAATGGTGCAGGCTAACACAGGAAGAACGTGGATAAAGGAACCAACAGTATAACAGCGTAAACTGTAATATCTGTGTTGGGAAAGTACCAAAAGTCCAAGCGCTAACAGAAAGCACTGATGCTCAAATCGTTATAGACACTGAAAGCTGGCTAAAGCCGGATATTAGCTCAGCCGAAATTTTTGCGTAGAACCTAACGGTGTTCAGAAAGGATAGGCTTGACACAGTTGGTAGTGGCGTGCTTGTTGCTGTCAGAAGTAGTTTAACTTGTCGCGAGATTGAAGTAGATACATGCTGTGAGTTAGTATGGCCAGAGGTCATTGGTGGCAATCGGAACAAAATAATAATTGGATCTTCTTACCGACCTCCAAATTCAGATTGATAAAGTTGCTGAAAGGTTCAAAGAAAACTTGAGTTTGATGTCAAACACGTACACGACTCATACGATAATAGTTGGTGGTGACTTTAATTTACCCTCGATATGTTGGCGAAAATTCATGTTGAATTCCGGAGGTACGCATAAAATATCATCTGAAATTGTGCTGAACGCATTCTCCGAAAATTATCTCGAGCAGTTGGTTCATGAGCCCAGGCGAATAGTAAACGGTTGTGAAAACACACTTGACCTATTGGCAACAAATAATCCTGTGTTAACAACGAGCATCAAAACCGATTCAGGGATTAGTGAACACAAAGTTGTCGTAGTAAGACTGAATATTGTATTCCCCAAAATCCTCAAAAAATCAGCCAAAAATATAGCTATTCAAAAAAGCACATAAAAATTCACTTGTCACCTTCTTGGGAGACAATCTCCACTCATTGTAAATTAATAATATAAGTGTAGATCAGATGTGACTTGAATTCAAAGAAATAGTATCGGCAGCAATTGAGAGATTTATACTAAATAAATTAGCAAACGACGGAGCTGATCGTCCTTGGTACATAAAACGGGTTAGAACATTGTTTGCAGAAATAACGAAACAAACATGCTAAATTTAAACAGACGCAAAATCCCCAAAATTGGCGATCTTTTACAGAAACTCGAAATTTAGCGCGGACTTCAATGCGAGATGCTTATAACAGTTTCCACAACGAAACTTTGTCTCGAAACCTGGCAGAAAATCCAAGGAGATTCTGGTCGTATGTGAAGTATATTAGCGGCAAGAAACAATCAATGCCTACTCTGCGCGATAGCAATGGAGATACTATCGAAGACAGTGCTGCCAAAGCACAGTTACTAAACACAGCCTTCCGAAATGCCTTCACAAAAGAAGACAAAGTAAACATTCCAGAATTCGAATCGAGAACATCTGCCAACATGAGTATCGTAGAAGTAAATATCCTCGGAGTAATGAAGCAACTTAAATCACTTAATAAAAGCAAGTCTTCTGGTGCACACTGTATACCAATTAGGTTCCTTTCGGAGTATGCTGATGCATTAGGTACATACTTAACAATTATATACAACCGTTCGGTCGAGGTAAGGTCCGTACCCAAGGACTGGAAAGTTTCACAGGTCACACCAGTATTCAAGAAAGGTAGTACGAGTAATCCACTAAATTAAAGGCCCATATCGTTAACGTCGATATGCAGCAGGGTTTTATAACTTATATTGTGTTCGAACATTCTGAATTACCTCGAAGAAAACGGTCTATTGACAAACTGTCAACATACGTTTAGCAAACTTCGTTCCTGTGAAACACAACTAGCTCTTTATTCACATGAAGTGTTGAGTGCTATTGACAAGGGATTTGAGATCGAGTCTGTATATCTGGATTTCCGAAAGGCTTTTGACACGGTACCACACAAGCGTCTCGTACTGAAATTGCGTGCTTATGTGATTGGATTTGTGATTTCCTGTCAGAGAGGTCACAGTTCGTAGTAATGGACAGAAAGTCACCGAGTAAAACAGAAGTGATTTCTAGCGTTCCCCAGGGTAGTTTTATAGGCCCTTTTCTGTACCATATGTATATAAACGAATTGGGAGACAATCTGAGCAACCATCTTCGGTTCTTTGCAGATCACGCTCTCGTATATCGACTAATAAAGTCATCAGTAGATCAAAATAAACTGCAAAACGATTTAGAAAAGATATCCGAATGGTGCGAGATGTGGCAGTTGACCCTAAAAAAAGTAAAGTGTGAAGTCATCCACATGAGTGCTAAAAGGAACTCGTTAAACTTCGGTTACACGATAGATCAGTCTAATCTAAAAGCCGTAAATTCAACTAAATACCTAGGTATTACAATTACGAACAATTTAAATCGGAAGAGAAACGTAGAAAATGTTGTGCGGAAGGCAAACCAAAGACTGCGTTTCATTGGCAGGACACTTAGAAAATGTAACAGACTCACTTGGACTCAAATAGATCACATTTGTAATTCATGATACTGATTAATTTTTACATCTTTGCTATACATATTGTCATACCAATTGTAAATGACGACTGTAGATACCTGAAGTACTTAGTGTTATGCCATATATGTTAGACTGTATTTTGTCTCCAATAGAAGTATGAAAACATAACAGCAGTAAGTGTTACTTTTAAAATGTTTCCAACTGATAGAAAATATTTATAAATTTATCTTAACATTTTTAATTCTTACTGCAGATGAAATGCATAACACTTATATCTCTAAAATATTAGAAGCAGGACGTAAACATATTATTTTTGTTCCTACGATATTTCAAATTACGACTAAATCAGAAAAAAATAAAGGTACAATGACCTTTAAGCAATGTATTCCCGGCGGGGTCACGGATTTTCACCTGCCTCGAAATGACTGGGTGTTTGTGTTGTCATTTCATCATCATTCACGAAAGTGGCGAGATTGGACTGAGAAAAAGTTGGGAATTTGTACAGGCGCTGGTAACCGCGCCGTTGAGTGCCCCACAAACCGAACATCATCATCATCGTCATCTTCTAAGCAATGTAAGCAGTTAATGGAGAATTTTATTATGATTATGCTTTTAAGGAAGCACTTCAGGAAGCGAGTTCGATTGAGAACAGACTTAATGGATGATTGCCCAAATAATTATCACCTGAAACATTTTTAAATGCACTAAACTTTCGCAACGTCCCGCATGTTGCGATACGATATTTCCGGCCTTCAGAACGGGGCGCCCGCACTACACACACACACGCACATCCAGTACTAAACTTAGTTACAACACTGTCATGCCAAGCGCTTGAGTCCTAAAAAAAAAAAAAAAAAAAAGGAACGTATTGTCCCCGGGCAAATGTATGACTTAGTTAAACCAGCGGTAGCTGCCGTAAACATAACACATTATCTGCGATGACAAGGGCCACAAACCATTGTAAACGTATTGATGTGGGAGTATACAGGATTCTCATAGATATTATGAATCTAGTCTCCCTACAGGGCCGGAATATGCAGTGGCTGACCCAATGCCACAGAGACAGTATTTGTCGTATCAGCAACTTGCTGTTGATGTAACCGCTCCTGTATGACCCAGCCTGATCTGTTTCCATATGGCTCCTCCATCAGATATGTCGGATTGTTTATTTCATTTAACCACCCAAGTAAAATTGCTGTGGTATAACACTATTATTATCTGCGTTAATGTAAGTCAGTTTAATGGCAATAATAACCCTTTATGCACATGACATGTACGTTAAGACCTGGCAGCTATATTTTTAATTTATAATTTTACTGTGTCTCTTTAGATTACTTTAAGGGGCTCCGGAACGCCCTATACTTGCAATGTTAAAATAACGCTTATAAATTACATCTTTCCTCACAAAGTATTTGAGGTAGAAAGTTGAACTTTTTACAGATTATTTATTGGAATATGGGCTACAACTTAACACAGGGATTTTATTAAATTTTAGTTCAGTTATTAAAGATGATTTTTTTTTCAATTGTAATGAAAATTCACAACATTTTTTGCAATTTTTTATTTATATATTCAAAAATATACAGATTTTTGGAAAAAGGCTGTGTTAAATTATGCAGAAGATTCTGTGTAACATTTACTGAAAGTTTGAAACAAATATGTTTGGAAGATCCTTAGAAAACATGTAATTAGTGTGAGAAAATAAAAGTTTTGGGAACCGAGCGACAAAGATTGGATTAACTTTTTAGTGCATTCCAGGTCCATAGGATGGATTATCTTCATCCTCTGCAAACTCCTCCTCCAGCTTCCTCTTGTTCCTCCTCCTGTTTACTCTTGCTTGTATTTCTAGACTCTTTACAGCCCTGTCTGCAGCCCGAAGGCGTTCCTTGTCTAAAGCAAGCATCGCTCGTTGTTGTGTTCGTAGATTTTGCTACCATTTTCTTCAGTTGCAGTTACTGCAACACTGTTCCAAAAGGTGAACATGTATGAACACTTATCACATTTCAGTTGTATTTCACGAGCAAGTCCTACGTGCTTTATTATGGAGAGTTCCAGACCAACTTCACTACAATGAATACATCTTACACAGTTTGAAAAAATTCCTTTGAGAACCGACATATCAAATATTTCATTCACATCCGATTCGCCCATAAAACATTCATAGTTTTCACTCATTGAATCAAGCTCCTTCTGTGAAGTATTTTCTTTCCACTTTGTCTGCTATGGGCAGGTGTACTTGAGAGGTTAGGTTCACTCACTTGGTTATCGTCTTTATTGTTTACAGTAATAACACATACCTTTGGCTTTCCAACTTATCTCCTTTTCTTAAAAGCCTTCAGAGGATTTCTAATAACTTTACTTTTACTCATTATTATACTTCAACAAAACAGAGACTCAAGAAACAGAATTAATTACGAATATTTTCGAGATAACGACACAGTAAATAAACATGAAACAATCGACAATCACACCAGCGATATATATTGAACCATCACAGGTTAGCCACAACACATACTTTATCTCACATCACTAACATGTACCTGATGAACACGGACGTTAATAATAACGCCATTTGACAGCAGTTTAACAGCGTCACAGTGGGTCACGCCCATGTAGAACACATTTCAAAAAAAATTTAAAAATAGTTGTAGTCTTCGGGATTGAATAAATTATATATCTATTAAAAGGTAATAGTCTGCAGATTCAGAAAACACAAATAAGTAAAAATTGAACTTTTCATGAATTTGAGCCTTTCCGGAGCCCCTTAATAAGTGTTTATCTGTCAACGGCAGCAAAGTGTCTGATATTTGTCATAGTCTAATGGTGTTAGTGTTTTTTTGTACCACACAACAAGAGCACGTTTCGATAGTGGCGGCTCTACAATTTTAATTTCTAACGGTCGTTGTTCGCCTGCAGGCAAATGATTCCGCTCGCCAGTATCAATTTAGTTTTCCCCAATTCGATTAATTTTCTTTCATTTTTTATTCATTAGTTATTAGATTTACTCGTTTAATCTGTAGCAGTCTTCTGTAGCGCTACATTTCTAGTTTGGACTGGTTAACGTTCATCAAAGGCTACACGCAAAATAAATACCTTCAGAAGTTACATCCTAGTGCTTAAATTTTGTATTAGAAGTTAACAAACTCCTCCTTGTCAGAAATGCATTTTGTGCTCTGGCCGATTTGCGTTTTATACCCTCCCTATTTCATCCATCTTTAGTTAATTTGCTGCCGAAATAGCCAAACTCATTTACTGATTCAAGCGTCTAATTTGCTAATCTAGCTGTCCCACTGTAACTTGATTTAATTCGACTATGTTTCACTACGCTTGTGTTACTTTCGTTGATGATCAGCTTATAAACTCATTTCAAGACATCATCCAACCAGCGCAACAGGTCTTGCAAGTTCTTTGTCGTCTCGGAAGGAATTACGATGTCACTGGCAAACTTCAAAGTCTTGTATCTCCTCTCTGAACTTTAATCTCATTCCCTAATTTCTGCTTACTGTCCTTTACTGCTTTTCGATGTAGAGATTATAATATAGAGGAGAGGCAACAAATTTATGAAATTCCCTTTTCAACCACTGCTCCTCCATCACGTCTTTCGGTTCATGTAAAGGCAGCCCGTTTTTGTACAAGCAGTAAATAACCATTCTCTTCCTTTATTTTATCCCTCCCACCTTCAAAAAGTTCATCCCAGTTAACATTGTCAAAACTGTTTCCCTAAAATTACAAATGATGTAAATGTAGTTTTGCCGTTTTTCTCTCTATGTTCAGGAGTTACGGTCAATAAAGCTTCGCGTTTATCTATCTCTCTCCGAGACTGATCTAACCCGAGGTCGGATTCAGCCATTTATTTAATTATTCTGTGAACAGTCCGTTTCAGTACAGATGATAATTTGGTCATGTACCTCAAATTTAAAGACAATTACAATAAAGTGTGACCTTTTGTTTAACAAATCAGTTTTTAATTCTGTGCTAAAAATTTTCCCTAACTACTTCTTCCGAAATTGTGTACGACAGAGAGGCGGGAGGTGGGTATGAATGTGCTTTGAAAGAATTACTCTTGATATAGTACTGCTTATTTTATAATTTTTATTCCTCACCAGGTAGCAGTGACCAGTAGTTAGGTACCCTTCTATGAACGAAAACAGTAGGAGCTCAAGGATAGCTCTGTTGGGATGTTGTTGGCGTTTAATACCAACCACGCAGTGACAGCCTAAAACGTTTAGTCAGAACGTGTTTTATAAATTTGCATTTAGTACGAATATACATATAATATATTTTCTTGATTTTATCGCGACTGAGCTTAATGTTTTAGACTCATAAAAGGAATGTACAGTGAAGGTGTTTTCTTGCTTGGATTGATGGAGCTGGGGGATATTTTAGCTTCATTAGAGAACCTACATTTAGGGTGTTTCGTTGGTTTTTGTCGTTAGGATGGACGACACAGCAGGATCTTTTAGTCTCACTTTTGTCAGTTTTCTGGAGCAGCTGCCTGCAGTCACTGTCAACCAGCATGGACCTAATCCTAGACGGCATGTCGGTGAATGTTTTGTGCTGACAAATTACACATGCGGATGATTGTGAAGGCCACTAAAATAGATCGTGAAGCGTCAGTCACCTTCGCTAAAAATATAGTCGGAAGATGAACCGCAGGGTGAAATTGCACAGGTAATCGTCAAATTGGTTTTGCATGCAGACCAGGTAACATGCTGTTTCACCCATGCATCACTCATTTATTGCCTTTCTAAATGTAAGATGAAATTTATTTTTTATATTTTTCTTTAAAGTATGTTTTAGGCCGGCCGGAGTGGCCGTGTGGTTCTAGGCGCTACAGTCTGGAACCGAGCGACAGCTACGGTCGCAGGTTCGAATCCTGCCTCGGGCATGGATGTGTGTGATGTCCTTAGGTTGGTTAGGTTTAATTAGTTCTAAGTTCTAGGCGACTGATGACCTCAGAAGTTAAGTCGCATAGTGCTCAGAGCCATTTGAACCATTTTTTATGTTTTTGTTAATTAGCGCAAACCTTACAGATCTGTGGCTCAGCAGGTACCTTCTAATCGCTCAGCAGCTATTTACCTAACTGGGGTGTAGTACAGCAGTTTGTCACTCTAGAAAGACGGGCGCGTGAGGGTGTGCGCTGAGTCGTGCTTGGGTAGCTCAGTTGGCAGAGCACTTGCACGCGAATGGCAAAGTTTCCGAGTTCGAGTCTCGGTCCGGCACACCATCTGCCAGGAATTTCATATCATCGCACACTCCGCTGCAGAGTGAAAATTTCACTCTGGAAACATCCCCCACGCTGTAGCAAAACGATTTCTCCACAATATCCTTTCTTCCAGGAGTGCTAGTTCTACTAGTTTCGCCGGAGAGCTTCTGTTAAGTTTGGAAGTTAGGAGACGAGGTACTGGTGTAAGTACAGCTGTCAGGACGGGGTGAGAGTCGTGCTTGGGTAGCTTAGATAATGGAGCACTTGGCCGCGAAAGGCAAAGGTCCCGAGTTGGAGTCTCGGTCCCCGCACACAGTTTTAATCTGCCAAAAAGTTTCAGTTGGACATATAGTTTTACTTAATACCTCGAAAAATCAAGACGCCATCATGAAGCTTAGTGGCTGTGTTCGTCCTTGTGTCGACAATCACCCTTTCAGGTGTTCCATTAAGTTTCGGGTGTGCAGCCGCAAGAAATCTCCTTCGTCTTCTTATATTTCGGCTGTATAACGTTCAGCCATCTTCAGAGTGAGCCACAAGACTGCCGTTCCAGTGCTCGCTTCGTCCCTTTATACTGTTGTACCGTGCGACTGCTCATGCCGCCACAGATGCAAATGCGCCAGAGACGTTGGTCGGCGGCAGAGACGTGCATAATGCGCGAGCTGTATCTATGACTCCGCAGTTGATCTGTGTTGGTATATCGATATATCATTGTAAGCTGCACTGTGACGGCCTCTTTGCGAGTTTATTAGAGCAAGTGCCGGATTCCATGATTTAGCAAGACTGAAACCACTGTCTGTGGCGCATTTGCATCTGTGGCGACATGCGCAGTCGCGCGGTACAACAGTATAAAGGGACGAAGCGAGCACTAGAACAGCAGTCTTGTGGCTCATTCTGAAGATGGCTGAACGTTATACAGCCGAAATATTAGAAGAAGAAGAAGATTTCTTGCAGCTGCACACGCGAAACTTAATGGAACAGTCTTTTTGCCGCCAAAACCCGAAGATTCAACCTTTCAGGTGTCGCACGTACATGAACAACGGACGCTTGATAGAGCGCTTACTTCTAGAAGTTGGCAGTTTGGCTGTTTATTGGACGTTACACCCGGTAAATCATCTCGTCATCGTTCTGGAAGTGGATTTCACGCAGAGTTTTCTACTTCAGAGCATGGAGGAAGAATTCATGGGAGCCGACTCCGTAGAATACCTTGTGTGAAGCTCAGTTTTATATTCCTAATAAGCACGACGTATGGAAGTCAACTAGGCTGAATGATATTGGGCGTTTTCGTGGAGTTTGAAGTCCATCTCGTACAATATCTGCGACGCTTCATCTTGGCAGCCGGCCTGAAAGCACCAGGGTTTCTTTTGCCGCTCCTGTTTTATCACACAGTGATGGTCTGTTACTTCATTTTTCGTCATCAGCACTTATTTGACCACACTGAAACATTTGCACCACCTCACCTGTGTGTCATATGATGGTTTAATGCTGCGTGCATTGTTGCCGTACACTTCTACCACCTGAGAATTGATTGTTCCTTTATCCTTCTGTTTTAAATGTCCACACCTTGTGGTCTAGTAGTTTGCATCTCTGCCCCTATGTTAATGGGTCGCGAGTTGGATACCTGCCTAGGTCTGAGATTTCCTTCGATCTGTGATTGGGTGTTTGCGTTGTGTAAATCATTTCATATCATCGTCCTCACGGAGATGCTCAACTTTCCGAAGTGGCGTCAGACATGATTCCTCTCCAGATAGGACCATTGAGGTGATAATTTAAACTGCGATTACACCTCATATACTTTGAGATATATAATTTTTATTTTTATTTTTTACGTAGCTCTGTATCATCCATATTCGTTTAAGTCACATTCCTTGCTCTGTACCACACGCTGCACGCCACAGGCATGTGGCATATCCGTGTACACCATACTCCAAACTAGCTCATCGAAAACTTATCTGTTCGAGGTGCTTGCCTTTGGCCAACATCTAGCCCCTCAGTGAATATAGAGGCCTCTTCGTTCTTCGTAACTCTCCGTATCCGTTCCGAAATTTAGCTCAGATTAGGATGAGGGCCTTAACTACGGTATTTAATTGTACATTGTTTTCGGTAAATTCTCTTAATCTCGCCATACTGGTGTGATAGCAGGTCCAGAGGAACAAAGCGTGACTACACATTGCTATAGCAGTATATTAGTTCTGACCAATACGTCTTTCATGGAATCTAGGTGTTGCAAAACAGAGCCCATCCATTGTTGCCGAACTGTCATGAGATGGTTTATAATGTCACCATCTAGCAGCAACATGCAGCTTACGTAGCATAACAAACACAGCGAAAATCTTTTCCCTTTTCTCACTGCACCTGTCTCCTTCCCTTGCCGAGTACAAAGAAACAAAGACCGACCGCTAGGAATCACTTCATTCGTTCAGCTCTCGTCGTTGTTGTACAGTTTACGAGGATACCATTCCTCACACAGGTTTTGTTTCACTCTAAGAAGAGAAACAGTTTCTCTAAACTTATTTTCTTTGCCTTAACATGCTATCGAAACTTCTAACACACATTTAGTCGCATTAAAAACGTTATGAAAATTTAAATGTGGAAAGGGAATTTTGTGTTTTGTGTTTAGCTAACAAGTGGAGTTCGTATAGTCATACAATCGTAAATATGTTACAGATTATTGAGTTAAAATGAATTCCAGTAAACCTATAACATGAAATGAATGTTGTAGAAGGTATCAATTTTTACTTGTACACTCAGCGTATTAATTGCACTTCAAATCGCTGCTGCTCCCACGTTTCATGTGCGGGGACGCAGCACGACGTTGGATGACAAAGCAAGGGATCTTGCGCAGGACGGCGAGCTGTTTACCCTGCAGCAGCCATGTGTCTGTGTCACGGATCAGCTTAACATGCAGGAGGCGGACGTATACGTGACAGGAACACACGGCACAACCCACAGTGGCGCTGAGGGCACGAGATCGGCAAATTCTCGTAGGTTACTGGCCTGCGTTCAGAGAGCTTTGCGGCCACATCTTACTTTTGGTCTCCCTGTTTCAGTTACCATTTTGATTCTTAATGTCACTGGTTTTTTGCTTCAAATCATCACGCCCCAAAGATGCACTTACACCCAACGTTATCACTTACTTGTACGACATAGTCAAAGCTCCGTCCCGCCCATATAATTTTTAAAACTGTATTCTCTCTAGCTCTTCCGCACTTCATTCTTTGTGGTACATACTGCAAATTAGGCGCCTTTCTAATGCTTTCAAACCTCTTGTTCCCGCTAATGTCTAAAGGTTCTCCGAGCGACACATAACAAGAAATTCCGAATATTTCAGACACATTGGTGATATTCTCGTCACGTCTACAGCGGGATTATATGATCATCTTAACACAATATTTCCGCAGTCCATTTGATTGCCGTCTTCATGAGATACTCACTTTCCTAATTCTCTCCGGAACTGATTCATACTGTGCTTTTTTTCTTTCTCATTCCCTACACGCAAGGGTTCAAAGGGCTGTTCGAGTACTACCATTCCAGACCCGGAGCCCCCTCCACCAAACGGCAGGCGCAGTGTTTGGGAGCTAAACGGAATCGCAATCAAAAGCGTTTCAGACAGCACTTCGAGTTGCGATCTTTTTTTAGAACTTTTAGAAGCACCAACAAATCTGAGACCTGAGGAACACAGCTAACACTTGTCAGAAAATTGGAACAATTGTCCTAAAAACTAATCAGGGAATATGTATACGTGTACAATATTCATATGTATCCGAACACAGAAAACTGAATGCCAGTATACCATATCCTTCTGACGGAGAACAAAACGCATCTCCGTGGGAGATCGTCGCTGCTACCTTACAACAAAAAAATGGTTCAAATGGCTCTGAGCACTACGGGACTTAACTGCTGTGGTCATCAGTCCCCTAGAACTCAGAACTACTTAAACCTATCTAACCTAAGGACATCACACACATCCATGGGCGAGGTAGGATTCGAACCTGCGACCGTAGCGGTCACGCGGTTCCAGACTGTCGCACCTAGAACCGCACGGCCACTCCGGCCGGCACCTCATAACATCAAGATATGATAAAGCACAAACAGGTGACTGCTGGCAGAAGAGATGTCTTGCCGGCCAAGTGTAAAACCGTTTTTTAATGTCACATCAAACGGATTTCACATTTGTAGTCAGTTTCGGTGAGATTTAGCAAACAATGTTGACACCTACACATGGCGGCCTGGTGGACCGCTGATATATTGCGTCAACATTATTATCTTCCACTTAGATTTATCTTGTATCAGTCGATGCAAAATGTGCTATGTCTTGACTGAATGTGCATGGGAGATAATAAAATATCTGAATAAGCTATAACTTCTATTTAATAAAAATACTTCCGTGTTTCAATATTTACAACCGACCTTCGGATCAAACCAGGCATAGAACTGTATGAAAGATACAAGAACATTTTCTGTCTCTTACTGGCGTATATCCATGTATGAATAATTTATCTTCCCGAAAAATAGCGGCAAGTTCACATAACGATGAGGGTCATGGCTGGCAATCATCCACACTTCTCTCGAAAGTAGGCCACAGAAGTTCATCAACATTGGGATCAGGTGACTGGTGGCAGGGCAGATGCGACAGTTCATCCTCGTGGTCACAAAACCAATCTTATATGATGTGAGCTTTGCGAACATAGAGCGGGTTGGAATACAGCATCACCACTGGGGAACAAATACTGACCCATGGGATGGACCTGATCAGGCAGAACAGTCACATAAGACTTGACAGTAATGCGACCTTGTGGAGATGGGGCAGATGAAATACCACGATATGGCTGCCCAAATCATTAGCAAACGCCCCTCTCCCCGCCACCCCCCCCCCCCTCCCCCCCGCTTATGTCCCACTCTTTGGACGTAAACGTGGCATGAAGTTGGAAACGGTGTGAACATGCTCGCCGCGTCCAGTGACCTGGCAGTTCGAGGCGCTATGTCACGGATTGCGCGGCCCTCCCGCCGGAGGTTCGAGTCCTCCCTGGGGCTTGAATGTTGTTCTTAGCATAAGTTAGTTTAAGTTGTGCGTAAGTCTAGGGACTGATGACCCCTGCAGTTTGTTCCCTTAGTAATTCACACATATTTCAACATTTGAAACAAGATGCTCGCTCCCAGGCACTGGGCCACAGCAGTGTGGCTTTTGTCAGTCTCAGTTAAATCGGCGGCTTTCTGGATTTGCGCCATTTATCGTCGCTAGAACGATACGCCATTGGTCTCTTCTCCGGTCATATACTTTTCTTACAGCGTCACGTGCCCTCCGCGCCACCAGGCCGAACACAACTTCGTGATGGACAGTAGTTATAATGTTTTGGCTCATCAGTGTACATACAATAGTATAAAATCCATTATACAGACAAGTGATATTAAACGTTATCGGTTCTGATATCAGTATTAGAGAATATAACAAGACATCGATTTATGTTGTAGAGGGTGGAACTCGGTATAAAGGCCGTCAGTTATGTGCGGTGTTAGTGTGTGCGAACAGGCCTTTACTGGAGACGGAAGACAGATACCGTTAGTGACAGTGCATGCTGTGTACATGAACCACGACTGTAACAATATCACGCGGAAACAGTTACCACGTGACGATAAAGCAACTATCAACACGTACAAGAAAATGACTCTCTAATCATCAAACTGCCAAGAAGTTGGTCAAGTGCAGTAATCTATAATTTCGTTGTCTTCTAAGCACGATATGGACCAAACGGAAAATAGCAGCAAAATAGAAACTGAGGAGTAGAAATAATTACTTCTGCGCAAATCAAGGGCCACAAACCGTTATTCTTCTCACCTTTGTGCTCATTTAGAGTTGCTAGTAACTGCCAGACGTGTACGATAAATCTTGCATTCAAGAAACGACTGCAAAAACCCGCTCAAACACCCAAACGTAAAAAGGCTAGATCGTAGTTTGCTGGAAAACCTATCAGATGGACTTCATCTATATTTTCTTGTAATTGTTGGAAATGAGTAATGATGATTGGACATCGCGTTTTTTTAAGGTCACATAAGTTTGCAAAAGAAATAATTTGAATTGCAGAAGTCAACTAGTAATCGCAGTTATGAAGAATAAAAAATTTAATTTGTGAAAAAAAGAAAGTAAATATCGTTTACGAACCTTTATTCGTTGCTGGATACTCAGACCTTCACGAAAACTATTAGTGTGATTAGCAATACAGAGCATAGTGATTTCCTCGTGAATTAACAATACTGGGCGAATTTGTTACTATCTCGGTCCGAACGGCGCGCAATTTTCGCCGTCAGCTTATACGTTCAAGACGTTTCCTAAGCGACCAGTTTGTAAGTCAGAAGATATCACGCTGCCACTGTTGTTCAACCTTATCATTCTGAAAGTGTCTCCAGAAAAGAAAACCTTACGGCGACTGTAAATATTGTAGCAGTTTTTCCGACTTTGCCTCTCGTTCTCTGAGAACCGGATAAGCAGAAACCTCCGGTCGCCAACTCATCCTGTACTTAACCCGTTCTCTCCTTACAGCAGCCACGGAAAAAACGCATTCACCTATAGTCAAATGTTTTCACAGGTCGTTTGTGTTAGACACGTAAAAAATTTCATAATGTATGCATCTAGGCAAAAAGTGCAAAAGAGAGTTTTTTAATGCAGTACTTGTCTTATCTTTGTCAAAGGCAAAAGTCAAAGAGCAAGTTAATTAATCAATAATTTTTCTTCACGACGTAAGCGACTCATTTTAGAGTGACGACAAATTGACAGGACTGTTTGCAAAGATGGGGAACTTGATTGGATATTGTATCATTTCCATGTATGTATGCTGTTGATGAGAAGTGTACTATAACGTGTGTTTCTGTGTTGCATACCCTGTACTTGTTCGAAACCATAACGGGGACAGAGGGGCCAGCAGACTAATGCTGCATGGTTCACTTTAATAGATCACCTAAATGTCCAGGCTGCAGGCAAGCAAGAGCAAGTTTACCCCTATGCAATCTAATATTGTGCTTCTCTGTAGAGTCTTCTTATTTCTATTAGTTATAGAAGTATATTTTTAAAAAAATCATGTTCCGATTTGTACTGATTTTATGTGTATATTTGGAAACTACGTGGGTCGGGCGAAGACTTTTTGTTTAGTAATCGATGGTTAGGACACGCGCCCAGTCGAGAATGGAACAGGACCAGAATACAACGAACAATATTCAGTCAGCTGAGGATGTCCCTTCCACTGATAGTTCAGTACCTTTAATGACCACAGGTAGGACTGAGGAGTTTTAACATTGAAGATCTTTAACCTAGTGTATCCCAAGCGGTGCAGACGTTAACTGCAAATCAATAATCGATGTCTGCTAAAGGACAATCATAGCAACTGAACAGTCTAGGATAGCTTCCACACAAGGATGAATGGCAGCAGCATAAGTCAAAATTTCTTCTATACTTCATACTGTAGCAGTAGGACAGGCAAGTCTCTCTGCTAAACGATCACTTTAAGCAGCAGGAGGCACTGGCTACTGAAGAAGCAAATATCAGGCTAACTATGCAAGAGTATATTGCTATGAATGAGTCATTACCAATCAAACAAGATTTAGAGAGTTTTTTAGATGCAAAGTGGATCATTTAAGCATTCAACAAAGGCATCTTGCTACGGAAATGAAACATTTTAAGCTGCTCCAGGAGAAAATTCCTGAGGAATTCTCCAAAATCCAAACCGAAGCAAGAAATGTTATCACAACCGTAGATTCTCTTGTGTCCAAATTGGAACTTGTTAAACCAGACTGTGTTGCAGTTGTAGAACAGAGTGTGACACAGTGTGTTAATGAACAACTACAACAAGCTTTGCGATACGTTCAGCTTGGTAACGTACCAGAGTCAACAACGATCCAGATTGATAGTGATGTGATGAGCGAACAATTTGGTCAATGATTCTCGAAGTGGAAAGACAATATAACCCAATCGGTTGAAGAATGTTCCAAGTCACTAAGGGAAATAAGAGCGAATAGTTCTGATACACATGTCACATTTTCCAGCGAACCGAAGCAAAATGTGATGAATTCGGTGTCATTGACGAGTAGGCCAATGCCTACGACAAGAAAGTGCGCATTTGGTATCTGACTCTATATATGGCAAAATACCACCCAACATTTTATACACCCAAATGTTAATGGAGGAGAAGCACCTAAATAACGAAGAAAATAATGAGTGGGTGCAAACATTTCTGAAGACACCCCGATATAGGATCTCATGGGAAGAAAAAATTCGTAATGCTTACTTCAATATGAAAGAGATAGTTCTTATGAGAAAGTAGAGACACGACGAGGAATTAAAGACAAGACAATAATATAATGTTGGAGATTTACTACTATTGAGATCTCATTCAAGATCTTCACTTCTGGAGAAGACGACCAAGAATTGGCAAAGAATATACCACGGACCGTATGTTATTATAAAACTGCCACATCCAGATGCATATCTGTTGGCATATCATAAGACATTTAAAAAAAAAGGTGTGTACCCTCATAAAGATTTAAAAATGTTCTTTAAATATTTCTGTGTATCTATTTGTGTATGTCATGATTTGTGTAACTATATGATCTGTAAATAATAGTTACTTAGGTCATGTAAATTGTTTCCTATGATATGTGTTGATAAAATGGCACCACTGTGAGCTGGTGTTCTAAAATGAGTGAACATTCAATCCAGATGTGGGGATATAACTGTGTGGTTTATTTATGGTTACTTACACCATGCTTGATTTTCTTGTCGGTTGTTAGTACTTGAAGGATAATCTGCATTTTTTATCTTGATTCTTTAGGTTATGCCATTTTCTGCAAGTTTCTGAATTTTCGTCTTAGCGTTAAGTGAGTTTCGTGGACTCCTTCGTCTCAATAGGATATCCTATCCCTTTTCTTGTTCTTTTGTCCTTTATCAGTCTATTGTTCTAGTGTTTTTTGAACCTTCAGATCATTATTTTTTTTTTCGTGCTGCTCAGGTTATGAACATAAATATATTAGATCACATTGTTGCTGCTTGACTGCAAAGGTAAAACTTGAAAATGTTATTTTATTCATAACTGTACTGTAACATTGTGTGTTGTGTTTTGTCGCAATTACTGTGTCTCATACTAACTAGTGACTGTTCTGTACAGTACCGGTAGAGTGTGAAATAGAAACAGTGAACTTTGTTCCTGTGAGTCCTTTTAGAGCTGTGTTCTGTCTGACAATGAAACTTCAATAGAAGTGTTGTCGATGGCAGTGATGTTGTGGTTGTTGTGTTGTTGAACAAACTCGTGTTACTATGCAGACAGTGATTCATCCCGCTCAATCGCTAGTACACACGTGGCTGTTCGCATCAATCTTATCTGAAGATTTATAGTGTCATTTTTAACGTAACTTTGGATATTGTGGACAAAAAATTGAAAAGAGTTTCTTAATGCAGTACCTGTTCTATCTTTGTCAAAGACAAAAGTCAAGGAGCAAGTTAATTAATTAATAATTTTTCAGTACGATGCAGCGGTTCATTTTAACAAATAGTCTCCCCGATAGGTTTATTTGCGATTCGGTGAAATACATGCTAAAAACGTATGTAAGAGAGATGGAGGAATTTCGCCGACTATCTTTAATATGAAATTTTGATAATTATATTACGTATGTAGGTAAGTTAGTCTCTGTTTTGCACGAAAATTATGCTTAGTACACTTTCATTAAATATTACAATAAGTTAAACAGTGATCTTGTTGTAACCCATTTTTCATTGATCAGAATATTACTCCGTATTAGTTATTTGAATGAACAGGCACAGTATTCGTATTTACATCTAATTTGCCAAGTGTTATCCTGTGGGTAGGGTTCTATTACACAAAGAGCAAGACTAAAGTTTGCAAACCAGTTGTATTTTCTCTAAAGTCACATAAATCCACCTCTATGGGATATAGATTTTACTGTTATTGGATTGTCCATCAACTTCCCCAGGAGTGTAATACATTTCTGTAAACTCTTTACCACCTACAGATCACTTGCAAAGCACTGACTTGACTCCAGAAAACATACCCTTCAACTCGTAAAGAATCTGCCGGTAGCCGAAAAGCTGGTTGACTGTTTCATATACACTGAAACGCCACGGAAACTAGTGTAGGCCCACGTAATACTGAGTTATGTAAACAGGCAACCTGCCGGCACGGTAGCTCAGCGTGTTCACTCAGAGGGTTAGCTACTATCTGTAATAAAAAACTGAGTGAACGGATCAAGGAAGAACCTAAACGGGTGGCATCGGACGTCCGCCCCGTAAAATTTCTACGAACAATATCGAACAAATGAGATCAACAAAAAAAAAAAAAGTGGTCAGCATGACGGAATGTCATTCCTAACGGCCCGGGTTCGATTCCCGACTGGCTCGGAGATTTTCTCCGCCCAGGAATTGGTTGTTGTTTTGTCCTTATCATCATCTTATCATCCCCATCGACATGCAAGTCGCCGAGGTGGCGTCAAATGTTGTGCCAGTACTGCCAGTGTCATCGTAACTGCGTCTGATTCACATCTCCTGTGCACCAAGCTACGTACAATTAAGTATTAACTGCTTTTTTCTTACGTGTCACTTCTTTTTCCGTGTGTTTTTGCTTTTAGGAAGCTCTAATTTTCGAGTACTAGTAATAGTGTTCCACAGATTTCGTGTTTGTTTTAAATACAGTCCAGAGACAGTTAGTGCTTATTTTCATTGTTTCCAACAAGAAGTGCCTAGTAACCACAATTTAATTTTGCAGGAGAGCTTCTGTGAAGTTTGGAAAGTAGGAGATGAGGTACTGGCGGAAGTAAAACTGTGAGGACGGGGCGTGAGTAGTGCTTGGTTAGCTCAGACGGTAGAGCATTTGCCCGCAAAAGGCAGAGGTCCCGAGTTCGATTCTCGGTCCGGCACACAGCTGTAATCTGCCAGGAAGTTTCATATCAGCGCGCACTCCGCTGGAGAGTGAAAATCTCATTCTGGAAACACAATTTAGTCAGCTATCAGCGGCCTTTAGTGAATTAGCAGTCTAGTTAAAAGTTCATAACTTAACTCTCTACAGTAAATTGTTGATTTCTTAGGATGGATACAGCTGAACGTGCTGATGGCCGCGGTCAGTAGTCTTCAGGCTGCTGCCTCGGAATGTAGCGGAAGTGGGGAGTCTTGTGCGTCGCATTGTACACCCCAGGTGTTACATACTTCATACACGGTCCCCACTGTCGCGACATCTTCGCGGGTACCGGACGCGGTTGGGCCACCCTCTCCCCAAGGGGAGTGGCGGGTTCAACGGCGTTCGCGTCGCACGAGGTGGAGGGTCAATGTGGAGGCTGGCCGTGAGGCATCGCCCGCTCTGCCTGTGAGTGGACATGTGGCCGCTCCTTCAGCAAGTTCCGAGCAGGCACACGTGGGAAGGGGTTTATTAGTGGTTGGGAGCTCCAATGTTAGACGGGTTATGGAGACCCTTAGGGAAATAGCGAAAAGGTCGGGGAAGAAGGCCACTGTTCACTCTGTCTGCTTGGCGTGCTGTCTCAACAGATGTGGAGGACGTCCTGCCGGCGGTGATAGAGAGCACTGGGTGCTCTAGGCTAATTTTTCCTCATGGCTCATGTCGGCACCGATGACTCCTGCCGTATGGGTTCAGAGGACATCCACAGCTCATACAGGCAGTTGGCGGAGTTGGTGAAGGCGGAAAGCCTCGTTCACGGAGTGGAATCTGAGCTAACTATTCGTAGTGTCGTTCCCAGAACAGATCACGGTCGTCTGGTTTGGAGCCGAGTGGAAGGCTTAAACCGGAGGCTCAGACGATTCAGCGGAGATCTGTGGTGCAAATTTCTCGACCTCCGCTATCGGCTGCAGAAATGTAGGGTCCCTCTGAGTAGGTCAGGCGTGTGGTAATAGTAAACTGCAGGAGCGTCTATAGAAAGGTCCCAGAACTGCTCTCATTAATAAACGGTCACAATGCGCACGTAGTACTTGGGACGAAAAGTTGTCTGAAACCAGATGTGAACAGTAATGAAATTCTGAACTCAGATTGGAATGTATTCCGCAGAGACAGGCTGGACAGGGAAGGGGGAGGCGTGTTTATAGCGATAAAAAGTGCAATAGTATCGAAGGAAATTGAAGGAGATCCGAAATGAGAAATAATTTGGGAGAAGGTCACGGTTAAAGCAGGCTCAAACATGGTAATTGGATGTCTCTATAGGTCCTCTGGCTCATCTCTAACGTCGATCAGTCGTAGAATTTTGGAACACGTATTATTTTCGAGTAGGTATCAGCATAGGTTTCGAAAAAGACGATCGTGTGAAACCCAGCTCACGCTATTCGTCCACGAGACTCAGAGGGCCACAGACACGGGTTCCCAGGTAGATGCCGTGTTTCTTGACTTCCGCAAGGCGTTTGATACAGTTCCCCATAGTCGTTTAATGAACAAAGTAAGAGCATATGGACTATCCGACAAATTTTGTGACTGGATTGAACAGTTCGTAGATAACAGAACGCAGCATGTCATTCTCAATAGAGAGAAGTCTTCCGAAGTAAGAGTGATTTCAGGTGTGCCGCAGAGGTGTGTCGTAGGACAGTTGCTATTCACGATATACATAAATGACCTTGTGGATAACATCGGAAGTTCACTGAGGCTTTTTGTGGATGATGGTGTAGGATACCGAGAGGTTGTAACAATGGACAATAGTACTGAAATGCAGGAGGATCTGCAACGAATTAACGCATGGTGCAGTTAAGGGCAATTGAATCTCAATGAAGACAAGTGCAATGTGCTGCGAATACATAGAAAGAGAGATTTAGCTACAATACAGCAGGTCAACAACTGGAAGCAGTTAATTCCATAAATTATCTGGGAGTAGCCAGTAGGAGTGATTTAAAATGAAATGATCAAATAAAATCAATCGTCTGTAAAGCAGATGCCAGACTGAGTTTCATTGGAAGAATCCTAAGGAAATGCAGTCCGAAAACAAACGAAGTAGGTTACAATACACTTGTTTGCCCACTGTTTGAATGCTGCTCATCGGTATGGGATCCGTACCAGATAAGGTTGATAGAAGAGAGAGAGAGAAGATCCAACGGAGAGCAGCACGCTTCGTTACAGGATTATTTAGTAATCGCGAAAGCGTTACGGAGATGATAGATAAACTCCGGTGGAAGACTCTGGAAGAGAGACGCTCGATAGCTCGGTATGGACTTTTGTTGAGGTTTCCAGATCATACCTTCACCAAGGAGTCAAGCAGTATATTGCTCCGTCCTACGTATTTCTCGCGAAGAGACCATGATAAAATCAGAGAGATTAGAGACCACACAGAGGCATACCGACAATATTTCTTTCCTCGAACAGTACGAGAAGGGAGAACCGACAGAGGTACTCAAGCCACACACCGTGTGGTGGCTTGGGGAGTATGGATATAGATGTAGATGTAGATCTCGAAAGACTTGCACCAGGCGAACGGGCTACCCGTCGGGAGGCCCTAGCCACACGGCAGTTCCATATCAGGAATCCGGTAAAATCTCAAATCTCCGACGTCGCTGCAGCCGGAAAGAGGTCATGTAAGAACAGGACCAACGACGACTGAAGAGAATCGTTCAACATTACAGAAGTGCAACCCTTCCACAAATTGCTGCAGATTTTAATGCTCGACCATCAGCTTGTATCACCGTGCGAACCATTAAACGAAACACCATCGATATGGGCTTTTGGAGCCAAAGGCCCACTAGTGTACCCTTGATGTCTGCACGAAACAAAGTTTTACGCCTCGCCTTGGCCAGCCAACACCGACATTGGGCTGTTGATGACTGGAAACATGTGGCCTAGAGGGACGAGTCTCGTTTCAAATTGTATCGAGCTGATGGACGTGTACATGTATGGAGACCAGCTCATGAATCCATGGACTCTGCATGTCAGCATGGGACTCTTCAAGCTGGTGGACGCTCTGTAATGGAGTGTGGCGTGTGCAGCTGGAGTGATATGCGACCTCTGATATGGCTGCATACGACTCTGACAGGTGACACGTACGTAAGCATCCTGTCTGACCACCAGCATCCATTCATGTCCATTGTGCATTCCGACGGACTTCTCCAATTCCAGCAGGACAATACCACACCCCGCACGTCCAGAATTGCTCCAAAAACACTATTCTGAGTTTAAACGCTTCCGCTGGCCACCGAACTCTCCAGACATGACGTTATTGAGCATATCTGGGATGCCTTGCAACGTTCTTTTCAGAAGAGATCTCCATCCCCTCGTATTCTTACGGGTTTATGGACAGCCCTGCAGGACTCACTGTGTCAGTTCTCTCCGGCACTACTTCAGACATTAGTCGAGTCCATGCCACGTCGTGTTGAGGCACATCTGCATGCTCGTTGGGGCCCTACATGATATTAGGCAGGTGTACCAGTTTCTCTGGCTCTTCAGTGTAACACGAGACAAAACGCTTAGTATTTGATTGATTGATTCTAAAACATTTTCTTAAGAGCTTTAAACTTAATAACCTCAAGAAAACTTGTGAGTTAGCTGAACTTGACTCATCAAGCTGCTTTTGCAACTTGTCAAGTTTGTTCTGGAATGTGCCAAACTGGTAGATTACTGCGACATTTTTATTACTTCTTCAAAGGAGCTCTTCTGCTGCTTATTTTTCACTATCGTTTAAACAGTCAATCTGGAGGAATGGAAGCTTTGAATGTTTGTCACCTGAAAGATCTGCGTTCATTTCAGGTTTCTGTTTCATATTGAGAACAAGAACAGTTGACAAGTGACTCATCCAGTTCTGCGTAAGCAAGATCTTACTCCAAGGCAGACAAGGAACAAGACAGTTATTAATAACGTAGTCAAATCTCACTTCACTGTTTTGTAGTAAGCTGATTTGTGACTTAAATACAAGAGCGTCACAAAGAATTCTGTTTATGATTTTAATTGCCTACAAATATCGTCATCATCTGTAGTACCACACATAGCGTCACTTATTTAATTCCACGCAGGAAGCATGATGAACTCCATTCCTATTACTGAAACAATAGAGATCATGGAACAAAATCTCTCGTCCCACAGTAACCTCACTACAGAGGACGTAATAGAAATACCAAGTACGCTCAGATTAATAACTGGACAAAACTACTTCGAGATTGTGGATCAACATTACCTGCAAAGTGATGGACTGCCTATGGGATCCCCAATATCAGGAACTTAATCAACATCTTTATCAGTCACGTAGAAAATCTGGCATCTGAAAAGATAGCTGCAATAATATAAGAAAGTAGCTAATGTTCATTTAACTTTTTCGGAATATCAACAACCACAGTCATGACAATACATTCCACGAGTGATGATCCCCACAATCAGAAGCTTGCAGCAATAAGACACACCTTTTGTAGCATACAAGCATTCCACCCAACTAGAAAAACTATTAAAAAGAAATGAGCATAATCGTACAAATAGCTTGGAATAAAAAGAGTATGACACACGTGTAGTACCCACACTCATTCTAAAATGAAAAACACAAATACAAAACAAACACAACCTGTCCAACATTTCCAGCTTACAGGAAAACTTACAAGCTGAAAACCTATGAACACGCGCAGCACACATACACAATGACAACATCAGACATGGTTCACTGTGTCTTACAAGCATAAATTACTATACAAACTGGCAAATATGTTAAAGAAACAGGGCTTCCAAACAGCATATAAAACTGCGCAAATCCTCTACTCAATCATAGGGTAACCAACAATCGAGAGTGACAAATTCCAGGGATCAGGAATAAACAAAACTTGAATGTGAAAGTTGTGATGCAGTATATGTAGGCATGTCGTGCAGGAACTTTGAAACATGGTACAGAGAACACATCACGTGATGGAATTATGAAACAATGCATTCTACATTTTCTGAGTAATTAAAAAACCACCACTACTATCCTTCCAACATGATACAATATATGAAAATTATCGGGATGAACAATCATTGCGCAATACCTTGTACTAATGGAGGAAAACTACTACACATAGAAACCCATCGCTGAGAATAAATATGTGATAAATGGCCTCACACATATCAAAACAGACGCTCATTTAACTTACTAAAAGAAATGGTAAGACAAAATCGTTCCACTTGTACATGCAGCTATATTAATACAAATACATACACTCTTTTCTTCTGTCTCCCTCTGCTCATGTGCACACACACACACACACACACACACACACACACACAAGCACATACACAGACACACACAAGCACACACACATAAGCAGATCACAGATATGAACAAAGATACATTTAATTGTTGGCAGTAATTTTCGATCTTTGGCAATATCATTCCACATTTGGCAACAATCAAGACAATATATTACCAAAAATGTAAGCCTTATAGTATAAACAAAAATATTTACATATTCCAGGCCTCTGAAGATACCTTGCAAACAATAAAGGCGTAACGTGTATGGTTCAAAATTTCGTTTTATTCAGTTGTAATTAAATGGACCAAAAGTAAAAGCAGTCAACATTCCATAATGTTAACTCTCCGTGTTCGATCACTTACGTTGTCTAGTAAGTGTAAATATTTCAGACAGGTACACTCATTCTAAAAGGCAAAAATCTACATCATAAAGAACCTCAAATATGGTAAGTTTTCCAAGAACATAGCACATTCAAGTGCTAGAACCAACGTACAGCGTATGTGGATACAAACAGCTGGTGGCTTGAGGTAGGGTCCTTAGACGGCAGTCTCCAGGCTGGAACACAGGCGTAGACTGCCTAAAAATAGCTGCAGGACCTCATAAGTACAATCCCATTGAAAGAATCCATTGCAAACAGTCTGCGACCACATGACACAGCACTAGCCACATCTCCCACTAGTGATGAGTGATGTGGCTGCTGCCTATCGGCAAGTCAAGTGCCGTGGGTCACAGTGTTGGGATTCACAGTTGCAGTTGGCAACAAGTTGTGGTTCTTGTTCTTATTCTGAACCAACGTTGTTTGGCCTCACAGTACCATTCCTGGTAAGAGCCCACGTATCGTCAACATTTTGCTCTGTCCTGCTGTTATGGTGGGCTATATGCCCAGACATAGCATCCCTTTCCCTTACTTACCTTTGCCCCACTCCCAAAAGAGGTTGTGAACCATCCTGATGTCGCCGAGGTTAGTGTCGTCGCCAGTGTCCAATGGGAGCGGGGACCCTAGGCCGTCACAATTAACATCCATGGAAACGGGGGCATCGGCTGCAGAAGTTGTGCCAATTTAGGGAGCAAGTGTCAAGGGAAACACTGATGAGGTTGTTGCAGTTGCTCCCGAAGGAGATCACCCATAGACTCCAGGTGGAGAAAAATCTGGAACGGAAATGGTGCAGAAGTCTCCTGCCAAGGGGCACTGAGGCCAGCATAAGTGCATCTGCTATAGGTTTTTGCGGCATTGGGATTGGTCTGGCAGCTGGACCGCATCAATGGCCCTCCCAAGGAGGCAGACGGCACAGGCCAAAATCCACTGATGGATAAAGAAAGAGAACACCATCGCTCCGTCGTCAGCCTTGACTTAATAGCGAATGGTGTTAAGCTCGGGAAATGAGGATCACGAGTTTAAGGTTTTACATTGGAGAACTAGCTTTCTACGCAGGACTCGCCCAATCCTGTGGCATGTTAAGGTTTCTAACTTGAACAGGGCCGCACGGTGCCAAATAACAAGCTATGAACACGGAATGGTAGTGGGAAGTAGACGGTTGTGACATTATATCTCGAAAATCGTTGGTGAATTCAATATTCCGCTATCTATATCGTCAAGAGTATGCCGGGAATACCTAATTTCAGACATTACTTTTTACCACAGACACCACACCGGCCGACGGCCTTCACTTAACAACCGAGAGCAGCGGTGTTAGCGTAAAATTTTACGTGAATTCATTTCTGTAAGTAAATTGTATTGTTTGGGAGCCTAATAAAGACGATAACTCCCTCTGGAGAGCGCTCAGAGACCAAAATCAAGTTAACCAAGTCGTCCTGTGTGCCGATGGCACTGTGGCTCGTCACGATGGATATCCCGTCTACGTTAAGTGCAAGTCGTCCCGTGTGCCATCAGCCTTAGGCTTCATTGTGGCATTAGCGCTGAATGAGTACATTCATTGCAATAAATATTGCAAACTTTTTCTTGATAAATTTTCATACTCATAGTGTGAGTGTTCCTACTGGTATGCAGAACGCAGTCTAAGGAACTGCAATTTTGATGCAATAAAAGAATCTATGCTGTGAACTTACTTATAAATTGAGATATTTATCGGTCCCTCTGAATGAAGTCCTTAAGAAATATTAAAAGTAATCCAACCACGTTTCATTAAAATAGGTACGGAAATTTTGTGATCTTATTGGAAAAGTTAAATTTTCATAGTCGTTATTGAGAGTATTTAATATTTTGCAGATATACTGTGAGCACGCGGGATCGCTATTCTGTCATTCTGCGCAACGGATTAATCTGAGATGTATTCTTTACCTTGTGGCTCCTGCAAGATGCAATTTCCTTCCCCACACTACTACAGAAGTCAGACACACACGCCTAACGTTCTAACGAGAAATGCCTGAAAAACATTCAGCAATTAATATCTTCTGGAGTCGTCTGCTGTAAGGAAATGACACAAAAACTGACAAAATTTCTTATGTAACTAGTGGGATCCTTGGGTACTGGAGTAGTGCCAGTTAGTGTAAGAAAAACATGAAACTAACGAAAATTATTATTTATTCTGCTAAAATTCTGATAAATTACAATGGAACTTTTAGTTATGAACTTAAGGCGTTATTTCCTGGTTCTTTTCAGAATGTGAAGTTTCCTCTCAAGGATAGGATTCGCTAATGAAATTTCTATACAAAGTTTAAGATTGTTATTGACTTGGCAGAATTGCTGGGAGCCGCTCCTAATCAACTTGAATAATAATCCGTCAGAATGTTGCTAGGTATGGTCGAGGTTGTCACAGGTGAAACTCAGTTATGTGTACTGTTGTGGAGGAAATATGGGGCTCGCAAGAGCTGTAGAGCACAATACCGTACGCTGTAATGACTGCTTTCTGCACTGCTCGCTGCTGACAAATAAGATAACTCTCGTTCTATCTGGATTGACCTTCGCCAATCAAACTCTCCCTACGCCTTGATGAAGTCAAGCACTCCTATACACCCCTAGTCTAACTATTGGCATGGTACACCAGTCAGATAACCAGTCCACCGCGATGCCACTCAAATTTCGCTCGCTGGCGTTTAACTATAACTCTGTCCGTTCACATTGCACAATAAGTGTGGCGGCCAACACAGTTAACAACACTTCATCGCAAGGACTCAATATAGAGTCGCACTTCGATTCGCTCTTGACAGAGGTGCTCTCCCAGTGAAGTACTGAGGAGAGACTTGTTCCTCGCTCTTTGAGTACACATACGAGCGCGCACACACTCGGTACGTGTTCTCGCTCCAAGGGCGACAACAGAACGGCCCCTCTCCATGCCAGACATGAAGGGGTGTATATTTCGGTCTCTTCCATTACTCCTTTATCTCAAGGCGTCTGCCAATCAGCATTGCTCTTCTAAAATGGTAGAATGAAGTTTCGTTTAAGGCGACCAATCCGGAAATCTGTAGTATCGGCGTTTGGCGTTTGCTGTCTCTTTGTGAAAATCTCTGAAACTGCAAGCTATGTGTACAGAATGCGTAGGCTGGCCGCTCCCACTCAATGTAGCGGAATTGGCTTTTAAGCCAAACACGGGGTCGTCCTTTCACTCGGGCAAATGCTGTCTACACTACGGGCGGTCACCAGCCGACGTACATGGGTTGGGACTGGCCTCCTGGCGTGCGGTTGCCTCTCTCGAACTAAAAGCTCCTGTGACAGTCTTGTCTGGAATTTACGTTTCTACGCCGGCCTCAAGTATTTCAATCATGGTGCGAACTTGCGATTTATTAGTTATTTGCATATTGTTTACATGAATCCATACAACATTGACTTTATCTTATCGAGTTTGAGTTCGAATGAAGCGTCTTGATGTGCGGAATATGATTGTGAGGTCGGAATATGTAAGCAATGAAGGTTAGGAGACCACGACGTCTTACAATACGTACAATGAGGTGACAAAAGTCTTGGGATAGCCATATGCACATATTCAGATAGTATTGGGTACACTAAGTATAAAACGGCAGACCACTGACAGAGCTGCCATTTGTACTCAGGTGATTCACATGTAAAGATTCATGACGTGATTATGGCCATACGACGGGAAATAACAAGCTATTAACGCGGAATGGCCACAGGAAGTAGACGCATGTGACATTTTATTTCGGGAATCAGTGGGGAATTCCACATTCCGCGATCAGCATTGTCAAGAGAATGCCAAGAATACCAAATTTCAGACATTACTTCTCACCACGGACACCGCAGCAGCCCACGGCCTTCACCTAACGACTGGGAACAGCGCTGTTAGCATGGAGTTGTCAGTGCTAAGAGACAAGCAACACTGCTTGAAATAACCGCAGAAGTCAATGTGAGCAGTACGACGAACGCATACGTTACGACAGTTCTGCGAAATTTGGCGTTGATGAGCTATGGCAGCAAACGACTGACGTGAGTACCTTTCCTTACAGCACGACATCGCCTGCAGCGCCTTTCCAGGTTTTGTGACCATATCAGTTGGACACTGGGGGACGTGAAAGCCGTTGCCTGGTCAGATGATTCCCAATTTCAGTTGGTAAGAACTGACGCTAGGATTCGAGTGCGCCGGAGACCCCACAAAGTCATTGACCTAAGTTGTCAATATGAATCTGTGCAAGCTGTTAGTAGCTCCATAATGCTGTGGGCTATGTTTATATGGAATGGACTGGTCCCAGGGTCCAACTGAACCGATCACTGACTGGAAATGATTTTTTTCGGCCAAGAATCAGTGAACTTTCAAGGTTCGTCTCAGTGCGAGTCCCAAGTCGCCTTTGACGAATCAACCATTACTGAAAAATGGTGAACTTAGCTTGCAATTACTCTGTGAAGAACTGCACAACATTATTGCTTTCCATTGTCAATCCAGTCATTGCTGAGTAGTGATTGCTACATTATCCCAGGTTGCTAATAAGGAATCATAGTGTTAGGATTTTCTATGTGTCCTATGTTAAATGCAGTTCTAGAGTACGCTTCCACTTTGTGAATAAATGTTTTTCATGAAGGTATTTAATTCTTTAAACTTTGCCACGATGTGCATACCGGTATGTCTTCCCTCCTCATGTGGCCATTAATTTTACGTACCCTGTAAGAGCGTGATAGTAGAAAATATTTGATAATGTGTAAGCCGTGATCGTTTAACTATAAATTCATTCCTTATATTTCCATTGCGCGTTTTTCCTTGAGATATAAAGTACTTCTAAAACTTCGCTTAAGGGGGGACGTTGATGAAATTGACCAAAAAGTCAACTTTCGATTTATTTTTTATTTGTTACTATAGCCCATGGCCTCCCTGCCAAGCCAACATTTTGAGGCAGAAGTGAAGCTGTGAGGACTGGGCGTGAGTCGTGCTTCGGTAGCTCAGATGGTAGAGCACTTGCCCGCGAAAGGCAAAGGTCCCGAGTTCGAGTATCGGTCGGGCACACGCTTTTAATCTGCCAGCATGTTTCATAAAAGCGCACACTCCGCTGCAGAGTGAAAATCTCATTCTGTGAACGATTCTGTGTATTACTTTCAACCAAACGTGTGTGGGATGCATCTAGAAGGCCGTGATACATACTCTTGGGTTTATAGATCATCTTTGACCGATCCTGAACTTCTCGAAAAGTGTGTTCATGGCGAAACCCAAAATCAAAATCAGTCTCTAAATTCACTAATATGGAAATAATGCCCTAAAAACACATTTGCATCTCCAACAGTTGTCAGAATTGCAACTTACGATGAAATTATAGTATTTAATGACGGAAACGTCGGGAGGAGAAGGCATAAGAAAGAATGGGCTTCAAGATAGGAAATTTTACTCGAGACATCCTGAGAAAAATAGATTTACAGCGCGTCTCTGCACCTGAAAACTCAGTTGAAGACCTGGTAAAGGAAAGAAGACAGACAACAAGAAACCAGAAGAGAAGCCTTGAACGAAAACACGACCCAGATTACAAATGTTTTGTCTTCTGAAGAAGTGACATAAGGGAAAAAAGTTAAGTTAAAGTTTAAATTGCGTTTCCTCAAAAGATTGTTTTTAAGGTTTATGTACCTTTTCCTCAGATTCTATTAATGCTAGTATTATGAAATTTTGCCCACACATATTTCTGTAAACATAATGAACGTTGTTTCGAGAGCAAATACTGAAATTCTAGATATGGTGCAAAGTGCTTGGAATTTTGCATTAATTTAAAATTGTACATGTGGAATTATAATTAAAATACTATGAAAATTCTCCTATTTAACCTATTCCAGCAACCTCATGAGAGAAGCTTACAACATATAAAGAGATGAAACACGCGTGAAACTTTTGTAGAAATCTCTTCAATACTTTCTGAGGAAAAGGAACATACATTATTTTTTATAAAAAAACTTGAAATTTCATTTTAAAAAAGTTGAATATATACAATCAAAGGATTTTATTTGTGAATGTGTTACTTTCATGTAAAGCGTGGTACAAAATTCGATTGCCATATCTCCAAAACTGTGGATAGGGTGTATTTTTGAAATAATATGTGTTTTTCATCAACGTCCCCAGTTAATATTTTTGGGACCTCACTCAATTTGTCCCTCAGGGGGTCCACTATATTTGCTCGATAAGTGAATCCAGGAAGAACGCACCATGTCGTAGAGTGAAATTTCGACCCACCAATGAATTAACTGCCGATTTTTAAATAGTCAATATGTAATGGGGGGCTTTTATCAGACAACACCTGACACTACATTTTAATCACCAGGATGCGTTAGATTCTATGATACATTTAATTTGTAAATTTCTCATACAGGCTTCATACAGTTTCAGTGTTGCATAGATTATCAGCGCTGCTGTTTCCTACAGTCGTTACATGAACTGCGTAGCCAAATTTTGGTGTTTGTGCTAGTTTTTACAGAGAAATTTGATGTGAGTTTTAGTTCTTTGTGAGAGAATTTGTAACTTGTTTTGTGCAGAAATTTTATTTATGTGTGCAGACTAAGCCAGTTTGTAGAATAACTTAATGAAAATTCAGGTGAAGATAAGTGATTTGCATCAGTGAATACGTTGTGTAAAACGATATTTAAGATCAAATTTGTATCAGATGGATCGATGCGTGATTTAGGATAATGTCTTTGTAACACTAGACAAATTGATGGGGTTCATATCCAATCCGGTGTGCAGAATGTAATCTGATTTTACACTAATCATTGCGTTATCAGGCATATCCGTGAATTCAGGAATTTGCAGACCGTGTGATCACTTATAATGAGCCCATGAGTGCGAGGTCGCATGTGGTCAGTGATGTTTGTGGCATCCGACGCCCCACATATTATCTACAATGCAAACACACTATTGGCTGCTAACCACAAAAGGGAGTAGGGCTGTAGATACCCAATAGAGAGCACAGCATGAGGCTACGGAGCATAGTTGAACGTCTTAGTCGACGAGTAACTCACAACAGTGCTAGTAATGTTGATGTCGAGCCATGTAGTTCATCATCCTTGAAGAACGAGGGGATAAACATACTTATCCCATCCTCCAGTAAGGAGTCTGTTTTCAGCTCTGACCAATCGGGATATGAAGGGGAAATGCACATGAAAGGAACCACGGAAATTAGAGGTAGTAGGAGAGTTATATCAATATCGGCTAACATCAATGCCTAAACACATTCGTATGCAATTTTGCCTACTGTTAATGTGGATGGTAAATTGGCAAGAACGATATTTATTGTCCTGCCCAAAGTTGTAGGTGTCCCGCCCCTACGATTCTTTCTCGTGTGCGTGATCTTGTAACGTCAGTAGGGAATATTTACGTATCAGCAAGCGAGACTGCGAAAATTGGCGTAAGAGATATACAAGTATGGTATGAGCACTACTCTTAGCCAACAGCTGCTCAAAATAACTTGTTCCTGTTTGATTCCTGGTCTGTTTATAAAAATCATACTCACTTAGAGCAATCTATTCCTCCTGAAAAGTGTGTGACATTGCACCTCATACCACTGAAACCACTGGACATTTTTTCCGTGGCTGTAAAACATACAGCACAATCTGTAGCCACACCTTAAAGGATACCGAGTTTCACCATAAAATCCACTACAGACAGTTTCGCATCGGTTGCATGACATCACATTCCTTCAGTTCTCATCATCCAGTTACACCAATGCGATTCTATATACATTCCGTAGGAGTGGATACCTAGGTGAATGTCCTGCACGGTTTGTAGCTAGTAAGGAGTTCGGCTTCGATCGTATTGCTGTGAAGCTTTGTGATCACTATAGCGCGCCAATTTTCATTCATCCTTGATGGTACAAGATAATGGCTTGTTTTGAACACTTCTTCAATGTCGACGATGTCCGTTTTGTTAAGTGCAACGCATACAATCAATAGAAGGTTGATCTCTGCACCTCCCGGACACTCATTTTATGTCGCCATCCTGATACCCATGGTGAGTCATTAGCAGCTGATTTTCTGCGTGTCATAATTTTGACACCACACTTCCGAATGAGCCTTACTAAAGATTGAACTTGCGACCTCTCACTCTAGGGGTTCCTTGTTAGACAGTGACTGCCAAGAATGTGCGTAGTTAGTCTTACGTTGTAGGAAGTAGACGAGAAAGTAATGCAAAATTCGTTTAGGACACTCAGTCACTAATAACGAGCGTAGTATGTAAAATTCTGTGTCTGTTCTCTATCTAAGTATGGATTCTTTTAGACTGCGGAAGTTATTTCGTAAGTTTTAAATTTTCCTTGGTATGAAATCAAAAGAGAACAATGGCCAGACCGAGAACACAGTTTAGGCGAATGAAGGTTAATAACTCAACGCTTACGTTTTCATCTTATTTTGCGATATTGAGTGAAGAGTTTCCAGTTGCAGTAGAGGGCAATGTACACTTGGTCCTGAGCTATCTATTCTGTAAATATTGCTACTGGCTGATGCAACAATGCATGTTGAGTTAGGCAGATAACGTTGTTGACACTATGTTCTCTAAAGTATCATGGCTCAGATATCTATTTTTGAGAACCGTGAAAACCTCATTTATGAACGTTTTGGCAATGGAAAGGATTATGATTAATTTAATACCGTCAAGTATGTTGCGTATGTGCATGGTGGTGAACAGTTATATTTGAAGAGAAAGACGGACCTGTTAAATTGCACTTAAGAGCAGTTGGCTTAGGTACAAGGAATTTCATATGTAGTGGGAAGCACACGACACCTGATAGCGTCAGTTTACTTGTTCTCTCCCGTACATGCGGGGGAAACAGCGTTGATGGCGAACTGCCCGCGCACGTGAGTCCGGAACGAGTGCCAACTATCCAAATGGCCGACTTGGATGTCCTTCAATCCCTAATTTAACGAATGAATGCTGTGAGTCGAGAACAAGCACAGCATTTCAACAAAGACAGTCATGAGTTAAGTAAGCGCAGCTTGTGGAAAAAGGTAAGATGCTTAAAGAGTGGTTGGAAGCTAAGTGTTTCAAGATTTACGAGTGCTCGATGAAGCAGCGGGAAGAGTATGGAGGAAGCGTGTACCAGAATGGTTTCGCCAATACACAATTTTTCTCCAGAGGGTTACGATTCTCTTTTATTTATTTTTATAGACGCATTTCCGGGGATAATTGCCTCATCTGCGTTTTCCTCTGTAAAATGGGAATCATTCCCAGAAACTTGCCATGTAATGAATGAATAAAACCAAATAGTGGTCTGTAGCAGAAAAATATCTATAAACATACCCGTTGTTTCCACAATCGCAGGCTTTAACAACTAATTTCAAATGGATCTAATCAGATCGTGTATCAGAAATTAGAAGTTATAAAAAATCGTAACAATACAATAAGAAAGAAGTAGACATATCAGAAGGTTAGAAATATGAAGATGACACAGTCTTATCATGTGAGGGCCGAGCAGCCGACTTCACTTGCCACTAAAGAGAGTACTAAGTTAAAGAATGAAAACGAATTTCGCAAAGCAGGGAAAGTCAACCACGAGAAAATTTAGTGACCAAAGAAGACAGAGCTTATGCAGTGCTTTCATGAGTTTGTCAAGGGGAATCAGTTTTTCCCTCGGCCATACAGCGAACAAGATCTTATCAACATTTGTCTTGCCAAGTTGCCCGATCGCATAAGACGTGACATCATCATTGCCAAGAGAACTGAGCATACAGGGTGTTACAAAAAGGTACGGCCATACTTTCAGGAAACATTCCTCACACAGAAATAAAGAAAAGATGTCATGTGGACATGTGTCCGGAAACGATTACTTTCAATGTTAGAGCTCACTTTAGTTTCGTCAGTATGTACTGTACTTGCTCGATTCACCGCCAGTTGGCCCGATTGAAGGAAGGTAATGTTGACTTCGTTGCTTGTGTTGACATGCGACTCATTGCTCTACAGTACTAACATCAAGCACATCAGTACGTAGGATCAACAGGTTAGTGTTCATCACGAACGTGGTTTTGCAGTCAGTGCAATGTTTACAAATGCGGAGTTGGCAGATGCCCATATGATGTATGGATTAGCACGGGACAACAGCCGTGGCGCAGTAATTTTGTATCGAGACAGATTTCCCGAACGAAGGTGTCCCGACAGGAACACGTTCGAAGCAATTGATCGCCGTCTTAGGGAGCACGGAACATTCCAGTCTATGTCTCGCGACAGGGGAAGATCAAGAACGATGAGGACACCAGAAATGGACGAGGCAATTCTTCGTGCAGTTGACGATAACCTTAATGTCAGCGTCAGAGAAGTAGCTGCTGTACAAGGTAACGTTGACCACGTCACTGTATGGGGTGTGCTACGTGTGAACCAGTTGTTTCCGTACCATGTACAGCGTGTGGAGGCATTATCAGCAGCTGATTGGTCTCCACGGGTACACTTCTGCGAATGGTTCATCCAACATTGTGTCAATCCTCATTTCAGTGCAAATGTTCTCTTTACGGATGAGGCTTCAGTCCAACGTGATCAAATTGTAAATTTTCACAATCAACATGTGTGGGCTGACGAGAATCCGCACGCAATTGTGCAATCACGTCATCAACACAGATTTTCTGTGAACGTTTGCGCAGGCATTGTTGGTGATGTGTTGACTGGGCCCCATGTTCTTCCACCTACGCTCAATGGAGCACGTTATCATGATTTCATACGGGATGCTCTACCTGTGCTGCTAGAACATGTGCTTTTACAAGTACGACACAACATGTGGTTTCATGCACGTTGGAGCTCCTGCACATTTCAGTCGAAGTTTTCGTACGCTTCTCAACAACAGATTTAGTGACCGATGGATTGGTTGAGGCGGACCAATTCCATGGCCTCCACGCTCTCCTGACTTCAACCCTCAACTTTCATTTACGGGGGCATTTGAAAGCTCTTGTCTAGGCAACCCTGGTACCAAATGTAGAGACTCTTCGTGCTCGTATTGTGGACGGCTGTGATATAATACGCCATTCTCCAGGGCTGCATCAGCACATCAGGGATTCCATGCGACGGAGGGTGGATGCATGTATCCTCGCTAACGGAGGACATTTTGAACATTTTCTGTAACAAAGTGTTTCCACATTTTCATACGTCTTTACAATTCGACTCATAGATGACGAAAGAGGACTCTTCGTCGAGAAAAAAAATGAAGGTGAAGCGATTCTTTGTTTTTCCGTTATCCCTTCCTCCAGCTTAAATGAATCTTTGAAAATAAATCTGTCTGAAAATTATTACAATATTTACAGAAATGAGAAAACGTCATACATAAATCATAAAAATATGAATATTGAAACTGTTCTTCTGCAAGAGTTACTGTTGTGACTTGGCAAGACAGCCAAGCCACTATGAGAAAGCCGAAAGGCACGCGTTTAAGCTCACGCAGGATGGCGTGATTTCTGGAACAGGCAAGGTCTTTATAGTAGCAAAAATAGTATGTAGCTTCTGGAATACTTAACTTTAATCCATAATTGGTGAACAACGGTCTGACGGTACATGCGTCACAAGATAAATTGCAATTGATAATGGCGCCTTGCTAGGTCGTAGCAAATGACGTAGCTGAAGGCTATGCTAACTATCGTCTCGGAAAATGAGAGCGTAATTTGTCAGTGAACCATCGCTAGCAAAGTCGGCTGTACAACTGGGCGAGTGCTAGGAAGTCTCTCTAGACCTGCCGTGTGGCGGCGCTCGGTCTGCAATCACTGATAGTGGCGACACACGGGTCCGACTTATACTAACGGACCGCGGCCGATTTAAAGGCTACCAACTAGCAAGTGTGGTGTCTGGCGGTGACACTACAGTTACGAACAACGCTAAATAAAAGATCTATCACAACATCGATCTCGTAAAAATAAAAAGAAATAATTGTCTGAAAAGCGATGCATTAACGTGTAGGAAGCATGCACGGTGTATTAATGAAAATGGGGCTCTTCATTAAAATTCATATGCAATTCTCCTGTTACTGCTCTGGATGTTGTGATATCGACAAAATATATGAATTTCCCAAGGCAAAATTTGTTTTAAGTGTTCGTTAAGGTTTAGCGCGCGCTTAACTACCTAGAAAGCGCAGCCCGTACCGTTCCGCAGGAGGGACATTCTCTTGTAATGGAAGGTGTGCATTCGAGCGATAGGGTCAGGGGAACTCTGTCCACGAGCTTACCTGGGGCACCGACTACGCAGGCCACGAGAGACCACACAAGGACAGGCGGCTCTGGAGCGCCCTCCCCATCAGGCCAGGTAAGCCAGGCAGACACTGTGCGCAGCGGCACCCAAGCTATGCCGCTAGCCGTATAGTAAGCTTCGTCCTTATATACTCTGGTTGAATTTTAGAATACTGTGTTAAAGAAGTCAGACCGCAGTACACTACACTACACACTTGCTAAACCGGTTATTCCTCGCACTTATGAGGTCGGATTAGCGGAAGTGCCGGATTGTTGAGAGTGTCTAAAATGTAGTATAAACGCTTTATCAAATCAAATCAAAAGATACACTAATTTTTAGAGAAAACTTGGTGCTTGAGTGCGTACATGCATATTAGCCCTTAGTTGCTAACACGTGAAGTATTGGCGTGTACAGTAACATCCGTCTGGGAGACTAAGATGACCAAATTTTTCAAAGAATTTCCACTGTAGAGAATATCAAAAATAAATAGCAATCTAAAAGCTTAATGAAAATTTAATAATAATATTTTTATATATAGTAAGATTGTATCTGTTCTTTCGGACATGTCCGAAGAAACAGATACCATCTTAGTATATATATATAGCTAAGGCTCACCGGCCACTTTATCATCTTCTTCTTCTGTGCGAATGCACAAACAGTGCCCGAACTCTTAAGGGAATCGGCAACGCGCCGCGAGTAATGAGTCTAATGGGCAGGGGCACTATGAATGTAGTGCGGGACAATACGATGAGAATGTGGGTTTCGCGGGAAGCGTACCAGAGATAAATCCCTGCAGTCGCGCTATCATCTGTGTCCTCAGTGGCTCAGATGGATATTCTTTCGCGGGCAGCCGTGCGGTGCGGACGTACGGAGCGGCTGGTCGTGTTTACTTCGTCGCTGCCGGCGGCGGTCGCTGTGCATGGTGAGTGCGCGCTTACAGCGTTAACACTAACCACAGTAAAGAATACTCGAACGCAATCATGAATCAACCAGAACGGAAAGACACTCTTAAATTGACATTCGGCCCGAAATTTGCTAGACCAAAATCCTTTGAGGTAGAATTATTTGTTCGAGATGTTACGAAACTAACGCTTGACGATTTATTGGAGTACACTTATCGATCGTTAGTAGTACCGTCTACTTGAAATTGGTGACGTCTGAAAGATCCGAGCAAATTGTTGAGTCTTGTGGTGGATCTGTTAAGTTCAAACATTCAGACGGAAACGTTGGTGACGTACAAATAACGCAGGCAGGCCTGGGGTTGCGAAATTAGAATATTTGAATTGCCTTTCGAAGTAACTGCCGAGCAGATTAACGCCAAACTACGGGAATATGGTTCGGTAGTAAGCAACGTTGCTGAGAAATGGTCAGGTCAACATATATTCCCAGTATTAAACGGTGTGCGGCAAGTGAAAATGGAGTTGCTGAAGCATATTCCATCTTACATCATTATAAGTGGATACAGGGCCATAGTAATTTATGACGGGCAACCACGGACATGCTCGGGATGTGGATCTACAGCACAGATCCGTTCACAGTGTATTCAAAGGCGCGTAGCGCAGATCCCGACTGGCGAGCGTGAGCAGCCTGGCCCAAGTTCTACGTTGCCGATCACTTGCGTAGCCGCCGCCCTTGTAAACACCGCTCCAGAGCTCAGCGTCGATTTCACCCTAGATGCGTACACTGACCACAAAGAGGAGAACATACCAATGAAGACGAGTAGTGTACCGGAAACCCGCGAAGCTTCCTTACAGGAAGTTAAGGAGGGAAATAAGGAGACACAGGGTGGCAGCGAGGTCAATGTTGTCTCCGGACAGCCGCAAGCGGCGGAAGTCTTTCCCATGGACGAAGACTGTGCCACTCAAGAGAACACTGCTCAAAACTCCAAGTGCCCTTCCCCGAAAAAGCAGAAGAAACGAAGAATCGCGCAACAGGTTGCTGACACAAAAGCACAACCGCTAAGCGAGAAGGCCAATCAGGTGCGTCAGAAGCTGACCCAGGTGACGTCACAGGTTTCCACTGCAACTTCCCAGACGTCCAAAAAGCCCCGTACTGACGACTCAGAGGCTGATTTCGACAAGAGACCCTCCCCACCACAGACGAAGATGATGTCAGTAGATACAGAAGGTACAGGTGGCCACCTGCCAGATAGCAGTGCAGATCCGCGTGAAGCTCACCATCCGCGTAACTGGCCGGACGACCTCGAAGAACGCTCTCATGACAACGATATGACCGAAGTACAGGGACAACACCGAGAAAGAGTGTCAGCAGTCCGGGAAACGGAATCGCAAGGGCAACGGAAGACTGAAACTGCTGTTACGGCGGTGGATGCCGACCCCGACTTCTTTTAATTAATACCCCTCCGTCATCACTAAGGGAGCGGCTCAACGCCACGCATACCTCTGCCATCATGCCACCTTTACAGGAATACCGCGTTGCCACGGTCAACATCAACAAGATCAGGAGCGCGTCAAACCTGAAGAATCTTACGGACTTCTTATATGCAGCTGATATCGACATTGCGCTGTTGCGAGAGGTCGCCGATATTGATATGGAACGTATCACAGGTTACAATGCGTTAATCAATCCGGGACTTGGCAGTGAACTCGGAACCGCACTTTTGACCAATGGAGGCATCACCGTAGCCAATGTCGACAGACTGCCAAACAGCAGAGGTATCGCGGGGACGATCCACAACTCCAGATTGATAAATGTTTACGCCCCTTCTGTAACGGGAAGAAAGCGTCAGAGATCGGAGTTTTTTAAGGAGTAGATCGTGCCACTTTTTACAGCCCGCACAGGCTAAGTAATATTTGCAGATGATTTCAACTGTCTACTAAAACCAAAAGACCAAACGCCAAATTTTAACACTTCCACAGAACTTCTGGACTTGTTAGAGACTTAAACCTACTCGAGACGTGGGAACTTAAACACGGCGACACGCCTGGTTTTACTCACGTCACCAGCCATTCTGCCAGCCGCATTGACAGAATTTATGCAACTGCCAATTTACGGCACAATATTTTGCAAGTGGAGAGATGGCCACTTATATTCTCTGACCATGTAGCATATATATGTACCATAAATATGGAAAAACAGGGTACGTATAGAGCAAGAGGCCTGTGGAAACTGAATGTTACCCATTTATCAGATCCAGGGTGCCACGCCGTCTTCCAACACACATGGGCAGATTGTGAAAGGAAATTTCCACTGTACAATTCGGCTTTCTGGTGGTGGATAAAATGTGTAAAGCCAGCTCTATTAAAAGCGATGAAATGTTACTCTCGCGAGAAATGCGCCTGGCAGAGGACCACAATAGAATTCTATTTTCAGTGCCTACGCGACCTTTATAAAGACGATAATACAGTAGTGGACAATCACCTGCAGATTAAAAGAATCAAGGCGACACTCCTAACACTGACGCGAAAACGATCTGAAGGCTGTAAAGTGAGAACACGTCTGCAAAATGCAGTGCGGGAGAAGACAACATCCATGTACCACGTTATACAAGAACAAAAAAGACGAAACAGAAAAATACTGACGGAGCTAAAAACTGCAGACGGTCGCCTTCTCAATACACAAACTGTTATTCAAGAAGAAATTTATAAACATTTTACAGCGTTACTAGCTGAAAAACCAATAGATGTGGCAGCGCAGGCAGTCCTTACGGAAAGGGCGTGGGGGAGACTTGGTCCGGAACAAGCGGAAGAACTCGCCACAGACATAATCGAGGATGATGTAACAGACGCCATTCTCCGAAGCCCAATAAGTAAATCGCCTGGTCCTGACGGATTACCCGCCGAGTTTTATCGCACGTTTAGGCAACAGTTAACTAGTAAGTTGACTCTGGTCTGTAATGAGATTATGAACATTCGAAATGACAGCCTGAATGATTTTTGTAAAGGGTTAGTGGTGCTAGTTCCAAAAACTCCAGGAGGCAAAACTGTTGAGAATCTCCGGCCTTTAACTTTACTTAACCCTGACTATAAAATTTTCACACGTGTTATTATGCAACGATTAAATTCGGTCATTACCAGCGTTACCGGCGACTACCAAATGTGTGTCGGAACCAATAGAAATATTTTCCATATTTTAACTGCATATAGAGATCTGATAGCGATTGCCGAAGCCTGTGACATCGCAAGTGTTCTCGTG